>NC_136816.1:48386377-48562543 GCF_951394365.1 Tetrao urogallus
TATTATATTATATTATATTATATTATATTATATTATATTATATTATATTATATTATATTATATTATATTATATTATATTATATATATAATATATATATATATAAATATATATTATATATTATATATATAATATAAAAATTTTATGGGAATTATCTGCTAAACTACCATGCTTAGGGTTATAATTTATTTTTTCATTTGTCTGTGCTTGATATCATGAATTGATAGTGGCAGGCATCCTGTTATTCTTCAGAAAGCAGAAACGTGGTTAATACTGCAAAAAAACTCTTTCCAACAATACATAGTTTATTAATAATCGTATTAACATGAGCATCAATCACTAGTTTATAATCTTCATCTATTTCACACCATTTCCATCAATCATTAGTTCAGAAGAGGTTTTTTTCAGTTATTTCTTCTAAGCAAAGAATAAAATTACATTCTAATAAGAAGACTACAATCAATATTGTATATCTTCATCTAAAAAAATATTCCTCCATGAGTAATCAAATGCCTAAACATAATTCTAAGCACATTATTTCCTTATTTGAGTAATTTAGGTATTTCAAGTAATTCCTAAGCATAATGAATCGAAAGGCCTTTAAATTACCTTTTTAAAAATGAAATCTTTTTTTTTTTTACTTGTCCCATAAAATCTTCAAGATTCAAATGTTTGAAGTTAACTTTTATATTTCAGAGGCATCTTTTTGATAAGTCTCATTAGAAAAGAAGGAAAAAAAAAAGTGACCACCAGAAACTAGTAACGTTTGAATTTTTCACATCTCTCAATTTTTGAAAAAAAGCTCTTCTTTGTACTCTTCATCATGTGTTGCATTACATTCTAGGAAAACATTTTTTATTACAACATACAAATTTGCAAGGGTGCTTAACAGATTGTAACATAAAATTATACAAACTTGTAAAAAAACCACAGTGATACTGTGATATGGGAGCATTTGCAATAGGGGTAGTCTTGCATTTCATGCATCATATGCTTTGAGCAAACTCAGATAGTGCTTGGGAAAACAAGTAAACCAAGAACAAGCAAAAAGGATGACCCTGAAGAATCATTCCAAAATGTCCTACTGACTCTTCATTCTAATAGCTGTCTAAGCCACATTTCTCACACTTCTCTCCTCGAGTTCTGGCCTTTGCCTTAACTAACAGACATGGTGCCCAAGTGTGTCAAGGGCCTGCTATGTTGCCACCTCATGCTCTTGCCTGGTCCCCCCAACGGTCCTGTTGCTAGCACCCTGGTCAGGGTTCTCTGCACACCTGAGATGGCTCAGATGCTCCCATGCTGCTAGGGATCTTTTGCTTCTGAGCTTTAATATGTAACAGGTTTTGAGTTTGACAGATTTGAGTAAATAAATTAAGAAAGGAATGATAATACACAAAAGAGGGGCTGAATATGTTTTCTCTAGGCTCATTGCAATGGAAGAAAAGAGTGCCATGCAAAGCTGAACACACTTATGCCAAAAGCAGGCCACAATGCCCTTGATCATACACTGCATCTTCCACTGCACAGTTTTTTGTGGGTTTGCTTTTTTTTTTTTTTTTTTTCCCCTTAAAACTATGTGTTTGGCAAATTGAATCCATATTAAAAGCATTAAAACACAAACACAGGCTACTGCTTGCAAATGGTAGACCTACCAAAAGATCCTATACTACTCTAGTCCAGTGTCACAATGAAGTATTCCCATTTGGATTCAACAAAAAATATGAATCTTTGTAAACAAGCAGATGATTTGATTTATAAATGCATGCTGAATACAAATGAAGATTTACTAGGCGTATGTTCTTCAGAGTGGACAGTTGCCTTAGACATTCCCCAAAAATGTAAAAAAATATGTGTTCATGATGTAGATGATAATACAGTTTTCACAAAGTCTGCTGTGCGTTGCATTCCCAAAACAGCATTTATTTTCTATTTCAGCTACCTGGTTTTGTTGTTGCTGTTTTTCTAGAAAGGGCAATGCTCACTTGGTCATCACAGTAGTTACTAAGCCCAGCCACAGTCTGGTAAAGGTAAGTACATACAGTGACCCCACAGGATGCCAGATTGAAGAAAGTAATGATTCCTAACCAGCTACAGGTGAACAATTAATTCCTTTATTCTTTGTCACTGTCTGGAGTAGATTGAATTAATCAGAACAGATCAAGGGGATAATTCCATACAACCCTCACACTCTTTTGCCATGACCTTTTTGTTCATAATGGAGAAAATTTAAAGCCTGATGTGAAGCCAGGCAGCTGGGCACCTTCTATGATGTCTGTACAAAACAGTGCTTAGACGCAGGAGGCTCTGGCACTGCCACATCTATAAGGTCACATGTAGCAAACTCATTCTGACATTAGAAGTATGGAGCAAAATTATTTTAATAGGAATTGTTTAAATGACTAACCCCAGAATCAGGGCTGGATATTTTAGGCATTTTCACATAGAAAAATGGATTCTCAGTGGCTAGAGTAATCTCAAATTTCACCTTGCAATGAAAAAAAAAAATCTGTATTTGTTTGTTTACAATATAATGTAGTTTAACATACACCTACTCAGTATTTTCACATTTGTTATATCAGATAGTGAAGAATAGTGACTGCTTTGCTTACTGGACTGTTATTACTCAAGAGATGGAAAAAACTGCATTGGGGATTTATCTTAATGTCATTATAAAAATCATTATTGATACTTCTGTGTTTGATGGACTGGTCAACAAGGAACTTAATGTAACCAAACTATAACGGACATTAAAAACTGATTAATGTGTCAGGTTTCCCAATTAAGAATATGACTGCTATAGCATTTTCTCTCATACAAGCAGTGCATGACTAAGGCAAATCTTTTATTTTCTGCACTTGTGCTTTTATTCTCTTCACATCACAGTTTTGGTGCACGAAAATTTCACTCTCTTCTTCAATTCACCTTTCCAATACAAGCAAACTGCAAGTTGCATTCCTTGATTGTGCACATTATGTTGTTAATACAGAAGTAAGGGCCTAAACACAGCTAGAGGGCTGCACCTCTGTTAAATCTTCCCTTTAGTGTGTAGCAAGTACAGAGGTACTTGCAGAAAGATTTAAAAATGTAGAGTGTATGACACTTCTAGGACTGCTTCTCACACACATAAAACCAGCTGTCACCAGTTTTATGTTTGCTTTTCACTGTAAACCTCCACTTCTTGCCATCTTGTTTCTTCCTCATCTCTGCAAATGATAGTACTGTCAATGTCTCCTGTCTCAGAATTGTCAATATGGTGCCTTATGGGGAAAACAAAACAAAACAGGGATACCAGGAAAAGCACATTTCTTGTAAAACTGTGTGGAGAAAGTCTTAGCAAGACTGACAGTCATCTACTGGTGGTATCATTAATTTCTGATGAGAGGATAGAAGCTAGGGTACGGTGGAAAAGACACAAACTCATCTTTGTCAGAACTGAGCATTTCCAGAGCAGTATCACAGTAGTGTCCAAATTACACAGGACTTGAGAAGCCACAAGGTGGATATACCCACTGATTTTCTGGCCAGAGAGGCAGTACAGCCAACAGCTTTCACCCTCAGGGTCAAACATGCAGGCTGTGCTGGCAGTCCAGAAGCAACAAAGAACTCCCCATTCCTCAGTTATCTGGTACAGACTGACACAGATATTAGTCCCAAACAAATGGCAAGGACTCCATAGATGAAGAAAAATCAGCATTAAAAAGGAAATACTGTTCACATGAACAAGGAACTGAGATTATGGACCAGGCTAATCTCACCTAATCCTATAAAAATCCAATATATTAACAGGCATTCAGAGAACTCCTATTACACATCATGCTGGATCCATCTAGAGCACCAAGACAAGAGGGTATCATGAGGGAAACAAAATGCTCAGTGGTGAGTAACTTGTTATGGCCTTAAGAAAGCATAATACAGGTGTTTAATAGTATTTACTTATCAGGTAATAATAACCAATTTAGCTAAGCAGAACCATGTTCTTGTCTGCGTATTTACATGGGTAATCAAAGAAACATGACAAGCAGCCAAGACAGCATAGCCTACACATCTGCACCTAAACTGCCTAATTCTTTATAACATCTAAACTATCTTCTTCATCTTCTCCCCATGGTGAGTATTCACAAGAACAAAAAAGACAAGACAACGACTAGACTTTAGAGAATGCAAAATTGCTTTTTTTTTCATACAGCATTTACTATACAGCATTTATTCTCACAGCATGGCTCTTCTTGATAAATGATGGCATGAATGCACGAGTTTTATGGGAGACTTGACAAATTCTTGGAAAAAATTCTCTGAAGATGACAATAAAAACAGATTATGAAGGTTTTAGACAATCTCTGGGACACAGAGTGGCAAAGATACCTAGTGAAATACATGTATGTGCTTGTTTTTGCACTTATTTAAGCATGCACTTCTGTGAACTGGGAAGATGCATCCTTGGTCTGAAACAGTTTGTATGCTCTTACCTACTTTATTATTTTGACTTGCCTTTATATTATTTCATAAGATAAATACATAATTGTTCTGCATGGTATGGCTGAGAGGAATGTGTTGTGGTACTTCTTAGATATGCTGCAAATGACAGAATATATCTGAAAAACATTTGGAAATGTAAAAAAAAAATATGAAACCGATTTAACAAAAAAATGGATTTTGTTGTATGAAATATCAGATGGACTAATTATGACCCTGTAAGAAATGGTCAAGCTCTGTATTCTTTATTTCAGAAAAGCCCTGAATCAAATCGGAGTGGCTTGGGTTGGAAGGAACCTTAAAGACCATCTAGTTGCAAACCCTTGCTGCTGGCAGGGTTGTCACTCACTAGATCAGGCTCTCATGACCCCATTCAACTTGGCCCTGAGCATCTCCAGAAATGAGGCAACCACAGCTGCAGCCTGTGCCAGTTCTTTATCATCATAAGTCATGACATCATGAGTGAAAACTTTCCTCCTATTACCTAATCTAAATCTCTACTTTTTTAGTTTAAAACCACTACAGGTCCTATGAGGAGTCACTGGCCCAGGATAGTGTTGGTACAGGCTGCGAGAACAAGCTGCTGATTTGCATTAAGCTTTTCATTCACTAGGACATCCAAGTCCAGGGCTTCTCTTCTGGGTTGCTCTTAATGAATTCTTCTCTCAGAAAATGGAAGGGATAGGAATGTAATTCTGATGAAGATCAAAAAGTGATTTCGTTAAAATTTATAATCAGAAAAAAAAATGATAGGAGTAACATCTTCTCTGTTATCTTTCTCTATATAAGAGATTTCACTATAAATTCCTTGGTACAGAAACAATTATTTGTAGAAGTGTTCAGTCTGAAAGCAAAAAAAGCAAGTACAAGAAATGTCTGTCTACTCTTGTTTTAATTCAGTGTTGAAAAATGTTAATTATTTTGATTATTACTTGTCCATGTGCAAAGCCATAAAATTTTTTTGAGAGATACAGTGTATTTTGCATCTAACCACAAATTACAAAGTTTTTAGCACTACTTTTAATGAAAAGATTTTTTTTTCATATTTTAATTTGAAAGGTTGATTAATATTATCACTAGTTACCATAGCCATATGACGTGATTTAATGCTTCTGTTGATTATCTAGAAATATGTAACTATTGCTAAGAAAAAATGACATTTCTTCAAATACTAAGATGAGATGTGTATTTTGATAAAGACCAAAAATTCAAATTCTGAAGTTTGAAAAAAAAATATATATGTATTCACAATGTTTTGAAGCAGGACTTCAGTTTCTGTTAGGCTCTGATTGATTAGTGCAGACAGCTCTGCAAACAAATTTCATAGATGAAAGGATCAAAACATTGAAGTGATTCAACAATTTCCCAGTAACAAAAGAAGCCATGACCCTCCTTCTGACATAGCAAGTGATTATGTATTTAGAGACTGAGATGTTAATAGAGATTTAAATATTCTGCAAACACATTATTCAAGGGTGGCAACAAATGTATATATGTGTATCACATTTATGCCAAAGTCTGACTGGGTTTGATATCATTTTTCAACGAGGACAGAAATAAAAAGTTCCATGATTTAAGAATGCAAACTAATAGCCAAGAGATTTTATCCTTCAACTTTATGACAGGTCATCCTGTTCATCTTGCAAAGCAAATATGCTTGCAAGCAACAACTTGACATAAGAGGAAGGACAGTATAATACTAAGTATTAAAATCCTTGAAATAAAAACTCTCTTTACCAGCATGGATCAGATGAAATTTGGTTAGGCATTTCCACAGAATTAGTCATATCCTTCTGGCAACATTTTTTTTTTTTTTCTGAAATCACTCACTGTCCCCTCCTTCATATTGTTCACAAGAAAATGAGGAATCAATGAAAGCACAAATCCTCCAAGCTTTCAGTGCATTATCACCTAAATAAAGCAACTTTTATTTGCTGGATAGATAGGGTAACAGATGTCTACTGAAATACAGCTTGCCTTCAAATGAACAATGTAAGACAACACTATCCATTTTTGTTACTTTTTACGATATTATCTCAGTGTTTCTGATTGGCAAGGCTACTGTCGCAAAGTGAAGGTAAGCTCTTCAAGCATCCAAGATTAAACAGCTGAATAACCAAATGGAGTAGTTACTGCTACGGCATTTCAGATTAGTTTCATCTGTAAAACTACACCATTCTACTATTCAGGATTGTTCTGTTGTAAATGTAATGCTGTGTTGATTCAGGTTTGATTTTTACACACTTTCATATTTCCCAGTAATTTTTTGTAGGCAATTGTTAGAGCTATGATGGTTACATTGGGCTTTAAAAATCACAGTACACCTATTCACGGGTTGAAAATACTTCTGTTTAGTACTTAAGGGCAATTTCAGTCTCTAGGGACAGCTGTAATGGAGTAGTACCAGGGTTTGTGAGGCAAATACGAGGAAGTTCAAGGGACTGGTGTGAGAAGTAAGAATTGTCGAGCTGTGTATAGATAACGGCAAGATAAAGGGACGTGGAAGGGTGCATAGAACTCAATTAGGTGCCTTCCATGGCAAGCACTGTCAGCAATAGACTGCAGGATCTATGCAAAGACATTTCACAGGCTAGCAAAGAGCTGCAGGCTGGGATGCACCAGGGCTACAAAGGAACACTGCACTATCCACTGGAGGTGCTGGAACTGTATACGGCCACAAAACAGCCTCAATCCCCATCTCTCCTGTTCCCTAAACACACATCCCAACGCAGCACAGGCGCGGGTTGTTGGCAGGTTGGATTCTCAACCGCACTGCTCTTCACTCACGGCCGCCACAGCCCCACCGGCTGCTCACAGCTCAAGGCTGTGACAGAAACGAGGCGGCTGGAGGACGAGCGAGGACGCCCCAGGGAATCGACCCCACCGCGGCCCGACTCCTCGCCAGAGACGCCCGACTGAGGCCGCGCTGGATGGCCACAACTCGGCGGGCTCGGCCCGCGCCATCCCCCCCGCCTCAAGATGGCGGCAGACGGGCAGCTCCCCCACCGTCGGCGGGGGCTTTTTTTTTTTTTATTTCCGATGAAGGCGCGGGGTGCCGCGATAGGCGGCCACAGGGGGAGGCGAGCAGCCGCCGCCGGGCGTAACTTCCCTCCCGCTCCTCCGCCAGCGGCGGCCCCTCGACCGACAGCGGGGGCGGCACGACCCCCGCGGCGGGCAGCGCGCCGGGGCCGGCCTCCAACCCCCGCCCGCCGGATGTGGCGTCAGGCGGCCCCCGCGCGGCCACGCCTCGGGCTCGGGTCCGGTATCGCCACAGCCTTACCGGCCCGCGCGCTGCGCCGCCGGCACGGCGTGTATCGCGCGGGCGGTCCTGGCGCGACGGATGAGCGGGGGCGCGGCGGACGACGCCCGGCCCGGCGGAGGGAGCAGGTAGCACTCGGCCCCGGGCCGTCAGTCAGGGCAGGCCCCGCCTCTTCCGGGCCTCTCCGACTGGGCCGCCGCCTCCTCCTCCCTCGCTCGCTCTCCCTTTTGTGAGTTATAGCAACCGTTGCCTTGTGAATCAAGCGCCATAGTCACCGTAGTCCTGGCGACTGTTACCCATCAACAACAACCGCTCCTCTCCTGCTCCTCCTCCTCCTCCTGCTGCTCCTCACCCCCATCCTCACCCCCTTCCTCATCGTCACCCACAACAACAACAACAACAACAACAGCCGCCTCCAGCAGCAGCGACAGCCGGAGCAGCACCGCAGCCCGCCTCAGCCCAGGTGAGTGCTCTCGCCGGGCGCACGCCGGCCCTCCCTCCGCTCTCCTTCCCCCGGCTTCTGCCTCCCCCCACCTCGCGGCATCCGGGCCGGGGACGCTCCGTCGCGCCGCGGCGTGTGACGGCGGGGCGGCGGGGGAGCGCGGATCGCTCGCCCGGCCCCGCCGCCTTCTCCGTTGCCGTCCCTCTCGCCCGGCCCCGCCGCCTCGGCGTGGGAGCGCGCGGCGGGGGGCGGCGGGATGGGGGTGTCCGCGGGGCCGAGGGAAGCGCGCGGTGGGGCCGGCTGAGCGGGGAGCCGGGGCTCGGCCGTACGGGGACGAAGGCGCTGCTGGGACCTGCGGGACAATCGCGTGGATGCGATGGGTACGCGTCTTCCGTCGTCTCCTGTTCTAGCGGAGGGAGGGGATGTGGGGACGAGGGAATTTTGGGAGACGAGACTTCGGGCACAAGCTAAGATTGTGTTCTTTAAATAATAATAATTATTATTATGCAAAAAATAACAGCCACAACAAAAAAGAATGCAACATCTTGGGGGTGGAGGTGGGAGGAAAGAAGCAGCGGAGATGGATCCCGTTGCACAGCGCAGAGCGAGGGGCCTTGTTCTGGTCCGTGTGGCTGCCGGAGGTGCAGGTGTTTGCCAACTTCCATAGGCTCCAGTGAGACTCCTGTATATGCGATCGGTCACTCTCTGTGTTTTTTCAGCCAAACCTTTCTTTTTCTTTCTTTCTTTTCCTTTTCTTTTTTTTTTTCTTTTTTCTTTCTTTTTTTTTTTTTTCCCTTTCATTTATTCATAATTAATGTCTTTTCTTATTTTAGGATAAACTGCGTTTTCTTTGTACTGTGTTTTCCTGTTTATTCGGTACCCCCACCCATACACATAGTTGCGGGTTTCTTTTTTTTTCTTCTTGCAATCCTTCTAGGAATTATTATTATATTGCTGTTATTACATTTTTATGTTGCCAGTGTAGTATGGTGTAGTGTGCGTGTAGATGGAGTAAATGCACATTATGTACATGGGGAGAGGATCCTTACGAGTTTTCTTAAACTCTCCACAATCAAAGAAATCTGAGACATTTCGCTGTCACTGCGAGTTTGAGTGCTAAGAAGCAGAGGGAAGAATTTAAAAATGTCTTTGTGATTTGTGATTTTTTGTTACTGCAGCTGCATTTCAAGAGGATGCTTGGGAAAGAAAGGAAGAGGCACCTTTTTACCTCACAAGAGGTTGAAGTAAAAAATATGTTATTAATGATGATATTTTTTCTTTTCTTCTTCTTTTTTTTTTTTTAATCCAAAATACCAGTGGTTTTTTTTTTGTTTGTTTGTTTGTTTTTTATTTGGTTGGTTGATTGGTTGGCTTTTTTTTTTTTTAGTTGTTAAGATCTAAAGACTTGCATTGCTGTATTGTTGGAGGTAGAAAATTATACTTTGTTTACTTTTTTTTTTTTTTTTTTTTTTTTAAGTTCTTTGGGATAAAGTATGCTTCTGGCATCTTTTTTGGTGATTAAAATTATCATTTAACATCTCTATATCCAGTTGTGCTCTCTTCCTTGACATGCCAAATCACCTTTTGGTGTGGCAGACTTTTTTTCTTTTTTGTAGTGATGACTTACTTATTTCCTTTATTTAATTAAATCTTTAAGGGAAAACATAATCAAAAATTTTCTTTATTATTAATTTATTATTGAAAATCCTACACTTTTTCTATTTGAATACCTTTAGCGGAACTCTGTTTATAAGTTTTTTCTTTGCCAACAAGGATATGTTGTTTTATTTCATAATGGACCTACCAATGAATGTGACAGGGTCATTTTTTGCAGGTGGTCATCAACTATGATACATCTTTCATTTATATCAGTGTTTCTTAAGGCAAGGCAGATTGTGGGGTTTTTTTGTGTTTTTTTTTTGTTGTTGTTCTGTTTTGTTTTGTTTTGGTATTTTTTTCAGAAACCAAGTATGTGAATGAAAATAATTTTTTGGGGGGTAATTACCAAAGACGTCTATGTTGTCATCATTTTATTCAAGATGAAGCTGTCAAGTGCTGATTTTGCGCGTACTGCTACAAAATAACTTTGAGAGATATTAAGAACATTCAGAGTGAGTAACAATTCAGTTATATGTGTATGGAGTCAGAAGGTTATTTTACTACATCAGTTATATGGCAGATTTAAATCTTAATTTCATTGTTATTACATTATGTATGTGATTCATCAGTCACTAAACCATTTGATGCATTTACTTGATGTTGAAAAAGCTGGTGTCAGCTCTACACCATGCCTCTCCTGGGTAGCCTTCTTTCAACAGGACAGAGCCCTGTCCAGGATGCCTTTCTTCCTGGATGTTGAGGTCTGTCCTTGAAGGACAAGCATTCAGACCTGTGGTCTCAAAGGAAACACACAGACTGAGAGAGTTTTATAAGTTTGTTTTCGTTTTTGTTTTCTGTACAGAAGTGTTTTAAAAGTCATGTTAAAGTATGTAATTTTATCTAAAACCGAAGACTTCTTCTAATATTACTTAGCTGTATTTTGTTAAGCCTGCTGTTTGAAAAACTGTAATAAATCAACCATGATCAACTCAATTAATATTAGGGACCTGAAAGGGAAAACTGTTGAGCCTTTATTCTTTCTGAAATATTTTAGTGGTCACAGATGATATCTGCTTTATGCATTTGATTCCCTAATGCCCTCAGCTGTCAAAATAGTTGGTGTTTGTGATGCTAACCAGCATTTGAAAATGAAGTGGCTTGTGATTTTTTTTTTTTTTTTTTTTAACATTCATTTTCATGACTTACAGTGTGTAACTGTCTCTGTAACATTGTTTTAAATTGTTTCAGCATACTCTAATGAGTCTTCGTGGATCATAGGCTTCGATGTGCTTTAGCTAGCTTACATTGTGCTGTGGAGGAGCCCTTCAATGATGCAGTGAAAATAAATGAAATGGGAATTAAAGGTACAATGTTGTTACGAAGTTTGAAGTCAGGGTGCTTTATTTCATAATTAGGTTCAGCTTTGTTAGCTCTATCCAATTTCATGTTTCCACCTGGTGCAGTAGTTGTGTGGTAGTTTGTTAATCACAGAACTGTATACAGAAATAAATGTTACTGTTTAATATAGTTTATAAAACTTTCCACTGAGAAGGAAGATTTTTTTCATTTCTTTTTACTTGAAACATAACAAAGTATCTACAAAGCAATGGTCTTATAGTATTGCTGTTCTTTTGGTGTTCTAGCTAGTATTTCTGGTTCTGGTCTTCATGCTTTACTTTGACCTCTTATGAAAAGTTTCCTTCTTAGAACATTCCATACTCTTCAAAAACTTGCCAGCTATTATGTAAAATACTCTCACTTTTAGAAGCTCATTTGTTTACTTTTTACAATTATTTAAAATTGATGTGTTGTGAATGCATCACAAATACGGACAGAATGAAAAATAAACTTCAAATGATACTGTAGTGTTCTTGTAGATGAAGTTGTATTCTTAAAACAAGCTTGTTACCATATAAATATGTTAGAGCAAACAAAGTATTATTTTTATACATTTTATTTATGAAAAAAATTTTTAAAACTAAGGGTGAGAAATGATAAATTAATGAAGCTTTTGATCTATATAAACTAATATTGAAGATAATGCTTTTCTGTTAGCCGCAAGTTTGACATTATTATTTTTGTATTTCTGGTAAAGGTGTTTTTACTTCTCTTTGCTTACAGGGTAGCACCTGTATATTTATATTTTGGAAGTTTAAGTAGCAGCGTACATACACTGATTTTCAGCTAAATCTGGTTTGGTAGGGACAGATGGCTAGTTTAAACAGGTGTTACTTTCATTCCTTGTGCATTGTGTTGAGACTTCCAGAGGTTCACAAAAGAGCTGCCTAAAGCAGGTGGTGTTTTCTGCTTTTGTGATTAGCAAGATTTACTTTGCTAGGAAATTATTTTCCCAGTCACTGGACGTGTTTTAATAGTTAACATATAGAGTTTCAAGCATTCAACATACAGCACAATAGCGTGATACTTTTAAAAATTATTTTATCATCAGATTTTTAAAGGGGATGTGACTTTGAATATGAGATTTTTTGTTTCATGACTATGTGAACAAATAGTTATTGTCCCGCTTGCAAGACAAAGAGCAGAAATGTAGCTCGATGTAACACTTTGTTTCACTAAAAACTTATTTTTACCTTTGTATCATTTAAGATCTATTAGGTTTTATTTTTCAGTAAAAATGACATATTAAGAATACAGAATTAGTTTCAAACTTTTTTGGTCTTAACACTTTTGTTGCAAAAGTAATTTTGCCAGCCTTTTTTTTTTATTCTGTAACATTTGTAATTCTATTACAATTGGTTTTAATAAACTAGATTCTTTCTTTTCTAACACTTCTTGGTCAGGTGATTTTTTAATTATTTTTTATTTTTAACTTGGAGCTCCTTGTTTTTTCTTTGTTTACTAACTGTGTGTTTTCTGTAACAATAACTAGCTTTTATTCAGTTATTTTACTTATAGTAGATGCACCAGAGGGTGCTATGCTATTTAAAATATAAAAAGAAAAAAAAAATAGGAGTTTTTTGTCATTGAAATACAGTGATACTTCATAGGAATTTAAATAAAACTTACTGATTTTTTTTCTAACATGTTTCTAGGCATTGTAGTATTGCAAGCTCTTAATACAATTATTTTGGTTTGAAGGACAAACATCAATGAATCATAAAATGTCTTAGGTTAGAAGGGACGTTAAGATCATCTAGTTCCAACCACCTGCTATGGGCAGGGCTGCCACCCACCAGCTCAGGCTGCCCACAGCCCCATCCAACCTTGCCTTGAATGCTTCTGGAGATCATGCAGGATGACTTGTGCTGGTGCCTCACCACCCTCTGAATAAACAATGCTTGCCTAACATCTAACCTTCCCTCTTCTAGTTTAAAATCATTCCCTCTTGTTCTGTCTGTATGAAACCATATAAAAAGCTCGTCTCCCTCTTGCTCGTAAGCTCCATTCAAGAACTAAAAGGCTATAGTCAGGTTTCCCCAGAGCCTTCTCTTCTCCAAGCTAAACAACCCTGACTGCCTCAACATTTCTTCATAGGAGAGGTTCTCCAGCTCTCTGATCATCTTTGTAGCCCTCCTCTTCACCTGCTCCAAAAACTCATGTTTTGCACTGTAGACCTCAGGCCTGCATGCATGCAGTACTCCAGATGGGGCCTCACAAGGACAAACAATGGTGCTCAGTCACCTCCTTCTCACTGCTGGCCACTGCTCTTTTTATTCAGCCCAGGCATTCTGGGCTGCAGACGCACACACAGTTGGCTTGTGCTAATCTTTTCATCCCCCAGGATCCTCCAAAGGCCTTTTTCATCAGACTGCTCTCAATGAGTTCTTCTCCTAGCCTGCGTATGTAGCTGAGATTGCCCCAATCCAAGTGCAGTGCCTTGCCTTTCTCAAGTAGGTCTTGATGTCTAGGTCCCTCTGGATGGCAACTGTTCCTTCTGTTGTGTCTACTGTACCACTCAGGCTAGTGTCATCTGCAAACTTACTGAGAATATGCTCAATCTCACTGTGTAAATCATTAATAAAGACATTGAAGAACACCAGTCCCAAGACAGAGCCATTAGGGGATACCACTCATGGCTAGCCTCTGCCTGGACATACGTCCACAGACCACAACTCTGTACTTACAATCACCCAAACAATTCTTTATCCACTGAATAGTCTACCATTCTAATCTGTATTTCTGCAATTTAGAGATAATGTGCTAGGCCATGCCAAATGCCTTGCTCAGGTCCAGGTAGATTTCATAATTTGACCTTCCTTTGTCCATTGTTCCTGTCATTCCCTCATGTGTCACCAGCCTGGTCTGCCACAATCCGCCCTTGGTGAAGCTGTGCTTGTTGTTTCAGAATACGTTGTCTTGAGTGTACTTTAAAGAGCATATCTTCCAAAAGGATGAGTACCACAATCTTCCCAGGCACAGGAGTGAGGATCATTGGCCTGTAGATCCCTTGATTTTCCTTTTTCCCTTTATTAAAAATGGGAGTGATGTTTCCCTTTTTCCAGTTACTGGGAACTTCACCTGATAGTCACAACTTGTCAAATATGAATGAGAGTGGCTTGGCAACCACATCAGCAAGCTCTTTCAGGACTGTGGGATGCATGTCATTGGCCTCATTGGGCCTCATTTATCAGAGTGCATAGACCCTTGCCTTTTCTCTTCTGACCAATGAACCTGTACAATCTGTCCTTATTTTTCACCTCCCTTCCTGTGTTCAATTCTATCTATGTGCCTTGGCATTTTTGATACCAACTCTGCATGTCTGGATGGCCTCCCTGTATTCTTCCCAAACTACACCTCCCTGCTTCCTCTGCCTGGGCATTTCCTTTTTATCATGCAGCTTGACCATCAGGCCTTTACTCAGCCATGCTTGTTTCCTGCCTCCTCTGCTTGATCTCTGATGCTGAGGCAGAGAACTTTTATGCCCTCAGAAAGATGTTTTTAAAGAGGAGCCAGCTCTGTTGTGTTCCTAGGAGCAGTTTCCCATCTGATCCATGCAGTATTCCCTAAACAGCTAGAAGTGTGCTTTCCTGAAGTTCAGGGTCCTGACTTGCTCTTTGCCAGTCCCATATTTCTCAGGGTCTTGAACTCAACAAGGGTGTGGTCACAATGCCCCAGTCAGTCTCCAATCTCAGACTGTTAGTTATCTCCTCTGCAGTGGTGAGCACCAGGTTTGGTTGCTTTTTTTATGGTACCTGGATGAGGAAGTTTTCCTGAATTGACTCGAGGAATCTTCTGGGTAGTTTGTAGCTAAGTTTCTTTCCCAGCGCACACCTGGGTGGTTGAAATTCCCTGTGAGGATGAAACACTGAGAATGTGTTGCTTAGTGTAGCTGAAGAAAGAAGGCCTTATCAACAGCTCCCCTTGATCTGGCAGCCACCAAATGTCCTCTATTGGTCTGGTCCCTAATTTTAACCTATAAGTTCTCAACCTGATTGTGCCTGTTTCTCAGAGATGCCTATTTACCATCTATCCGTTTCTTAACAGAGGGCAACTCCTGCTACTCCTTCCCTGTCAGTATCTTCTAAAAAAAGCTCATAGCCCTTGAGTGTAGTGAACCAGCTGTACTGTCTGTCCTACCATGTTTCTGTGATAGCAAGCAGGTTACAGTTTTCTAATAGCAATGTAGTTTCCATTTTCTCCAGTTTATTTCCCAGGGTGAGTGCATTGTTGTAGAGGCACTTCAGCTGGGCTTTCAGGTGTGATGACTTCTTGATAAAGCTCTCCTGAATTCTTCTGGGACAAATCTGAGGACTTTCTCCCACTGATTCCTAAAGGGACAATGTTGTTTGTTTGTTTTTGTTGTGTTTTGTTGTTTTTCTTTTCTTTAAATTAATGTGTTGCTTTGTGTAGTTTTTTTTTGTTATTACTGAAATTTTCTATGGATAAAATAGGCATTATAACTTCTGAACTGTAGAAGGGATAGAAGTGCTAATTGATTAGAGTTACTAATTCTAGAATAGAAGAACAATAAAAAAAAAAGTATGCTTATAAGAATCACTGCTTTTGATTTCAGAAATTCTTTACTGAATATGAGACTAACGGATTAGAATTTCATTGTTGTACATTCTATAGTTTAATAATACTTATTGTTTGTCTGTATACTCTAAGACTAATTAATGAAGCAGTGCTTTTTTATGCATGTGGGTAAATAATGGCATATAGTTCAATGTAATTTGCCTTCGGAAGTGTGTAAAAAGTTTCAAGCTGGAGTTGGCATAGTACATCTTAAGTTGCTTGGTTTTGCATAGTACTTCTAGTTGTGTAGATTTTTTCTGTTCTACCATGATAAGATGTTTGTCTTTGATCCCCTGCTTTTAGATTTAGCTCCCCAAAACTGACAGGTGGTGGGTGGAATATGTTGTAAGTTGAAATTAACAAAGAAATTTTCCATATTATAATACAAATTTTAGTGAGAGTTGGAGGTTTAAATTCTAGCAATTCAAAATTCCTCTTTAAATTCACAATATATTTTTAATGTTTCTTTGTTTCAGTTCTTACATTTGCATCCATAACAATGCTATGTGGATATCAAAGTTTGTATATTATACATAGTGTATAATACATAGTGTACTTGTAGCATTTTCTGACTTGTATTGGTTAGCTCAAGGAAGGAAGTATCTGACATTGTGTTTAAAGGTCATTTCAGCCCCACATGAACCACTACAGTGAGTACAGCTTAGCTTTGTTTGATCTCTGAGAAAACATGTAGGGCAACCATTCTGTAATGTATGTAGGCTTTATGATAATGTAGCAGTATTTCTTCAGTTTTTGCACATTCTTACTGAAGTATCTTATTTCAAATTAAATTTGTAAGCTCTTTAAGGTAAAAACCTTGTCTTTAGATTTCAACGTTGTTCAAGTTTTAGATGCTGCCACTGCAAATAATAAATAACTAGGAACTATGTTCATTGTTCATCTACCGAGTAAATGGTTTCTATCTTCAGCTTTGTTATTTCATTATAATTAATCTAGGTATGTTTTCTCTTACATACAGTCTCAGGGTCATTTTCTAAGCACATGAACAGCGGATATTTAAGTTAGCAATACCACATTGATAAACAGAAATAGAAATGAACAACTCCATGAGGAGTGCAAGATGTCATTTGCAGGTGTTCTAGATCAGTTAAGACCTGCTGTTTTCTTCTTTCTCTGTTAATCATACTTTCTTAGAAAGGATTGAAAAGATGAAATACAATTCTGAGCCGTAACTATTTACATTACAGCTATCAAGGTTACAGGTAACTTTATTATGATTCTGTGGAGCTAAAACTTAAAAATATATTTGTAGCTCATATGAGTTAGTGCAGATCTGCTGAATTTTCAGATGTGTAGAGTTTTTTATATAGTTTTGGTCTGATTTTTTTCTTAATGTGTCTATATTTTCATAAAGAAGGGAGAGGAGTTATGCATATATAGCTCTATTACTCTGACAATGATACTGTATGTTTATGGACTGTATGAAGGTTTTGCTTCCAGTGGGCTACATGACCAGAATAGTGTATTTGAGCTAAAGCCTCATGGAGTGGCCTGCTGTACATTATTTGTGAAGCATTTAGAAGAGTTGGCATTGTACTTCCGTTCTCTCCCACCACCTTTTTATTCTTTTTCTGATAAGGTCTGTACTGTTATGACTTTATTGTTCTGCTGCTTGAATAAGCAGGAGAAGCAATCTTACTAAAGGAAGGGTATTTCCTTCTCTATGTTCTTGTTGATGAAATATATACAATGTAGAAGAACCATGAAGAAGTGTGTGTGCGCGCAGCTGTACAAAAGAAGGATTGCCAATTCATATTACTAGTTAAATTTTTACAAGCTAGTATTGGCATTCAGTGTTATTTGCCTTGGTTAAAAAAGTAAGAAAAAAGAATTACTTGCTTAAGTTAAAAGCCACTGCTTGCTTTTCAATTGTGTTCTTAGGAAAACAGTTGTTCATTAATCACCACTTTGAAACTAAATGTACTCAAATTTTCTGAATAAGATTCTAAAATAGTTTAATGATTGGATCATGCATATTTTTTGTGTTAAGTTGTAGAAAGTTAATCAGCGTTTAAATGAATGTATTTAGCTCTACAAAGTCTGTTAAACCTCTTAATAAAATGAATAAATGATATACAAAATGTATTCAAATTACATCTGTTGAACGGTCTGAATGTATTTAAAGTTCTTTTAGCCTTAGCTAATGAGGAGCAGTTGAACTACAAGTGTAGTAGCTGTTAGCTATAAGATGAAATTAGCATGTTTATTAAGCAAATGGAATTTAAGGCCACATCAATATACAACTGTCTGTTTAACATTTAGTTAACTATTTTATGAGGTCTATTCTGTATTACACCATGTCATCTGAGTTGCAAGTTGCAGAAGAGTTTATAAATAATTTTTCCATATTTGTTTTATTATTTCCTATCAGATTTAGTAAATGGAAGAATGTAGAATACAGTATGTTTTTAACTCCTTAGAGTTGATTCTGTTGAATACAACTCCCCATAACTTCTGGGAAAGTTATTTGGACTGTCTGAAATAATATTGTCCAAAGGAACTATTTTCAAATTATTTCAAACAATGTTCAAATTCAAAAGGAACAATAATGAGCAGGCAAATTTGTGGTGCACTGGATCTGTCGTGACTGAGATATGTTTAGCGTCTTCCAAATATTTGGCTATTTTGCAAAAGGAATTCAGAGGTTTTATGACTAAAGTATGCTCTGTGATCAAAGTTAAGTCAAAACAAGTGAAGGTGTGTGCTTGCAGCCAGGAAGGCCAACTGTATCCTAGGCAGCATCAAATGAGAGGTCGTCAGTGGGGTGAGGAACATAATTGTTCACCTCTATTCTGCCCTCATGAGGCCCCATCTGGAGTACCACATCCAGTCCTGGGGCCCCCAGTGCAAGAAACGTGTGGAGCTGTTGGATCAGGTCCAGAGGAGGACTCTGAAGATAATCAAACGGCTTGAGCACATCTGTTTTGAAGAGAGATTGATAGAGCTGGTGTTGTTTAGCTTGGAGTAGAGAAAGCTCTGGGGAGAACTCATTGCAGCCTTTCAGTAATTAAAGGGAGCTTATGAGCAGGATGGGGACTTACTTTTTATGTAGTCTAACACTGATTGGACAAGGGAGATAGCTTTAACTAGAAGAGAGGAAATTTAGGCTATATGTTACAAAGAATTTTTTTATTCAGAGGACGGTGAAGCTCTGGAACAGGTTACCCTGAGTGAGAAGTCACGGATGCTGTATCTCTGAAGGCATTCAAGAACAGATTAGATGGGCCTGATCTATTGAGTGCAACCCTGCCGACAGCACAGTGATTGAAGCTTGATGATCTTAATGTCCCTTCTAATCTAAGCAGTTCTATGATTTACTGCAGTAGATTTAGATTTAGTGTTAGTCCTCCAAAGCAAAAGTGTAGTTTATCATACAAGTAGTAATTCTGATTTATGGAATGGGGCTTCTAATTTTTTAAAATTGGAGTTTTTGTTTTGTTTTTGCTGGTTCAGCTGCAGCTGGTATGTGTTTTTTAGAATATTGCTGTTTCAAATTATCTGAACAGTTTGTAGTCAAATAATAAAACCGAATAATAAACTTGTGTGGTCTGAAGTACTTACATTTCAGTTGCCAAATTATCTCAATAGTTTTTTGGGGAAGAGGGTATTATTAGGATTTAAATTTCAGACACTGAAATTATCTTCCATAATTCTAGTCCAAAACATTGAGTGGTTACCTATCTTTAGCAGGCATGAAGGTGCATGGTATCTTTACCACTTGTCTTCACTGTAGTATCTATTTCTATAGTCTCCTGATTGATTTCCAAAGGAACTGTCATTTCTTGACTTACAAAAAGAGCAGTCCTCAGGATCTTAACTTCATTGTAGCAACCAACTTTAATGACTTCTCGAAGTTCATTGTTTGTATGGTCATGAGTCACAAGATGTGTATCACAGAGATATTTCAGGTAACTGAAATGAGGTGGAGACGTCAAATTAGTTTGCACATGGAATCTGTCTTGTAAGGGTGCCTGCTGCTTGATTTCATAATGGCTTGTGTTTTAGGTCTTAGCATCACTTACTGGCTTGTGTTCTCAATGTTGTACATACACATTGTAAGTACTCTTGTGTCAGCATAGTAATGCTGCTGGATACATGCTATGATTCAAGGATGGTAGTTTCACTCCAAGTTGAATGGCATAAGAGCTGAAAGAAAGTCAGCATCAAAATGTTGGCCATTTGTAGTCTACTAAAACAAGGTAAAACTGGAGCCAGCATTTCTTTTTTGTTTTGTTTTGTTTTTCCCTAGTGTTACATAATTATCAATGTTTGGGATAAAGTATAAGATATTCTTCCCACATTTTGTAACACAAGAAAAGCTATAACATTCAAGGCAGAAATATCTAGCAGATAGGAAATGATAGGTTATCTTTTGATTGTCTGTGGTAAAGAAAGGTGTGCACACAAAAAAGCTCCATAACCTACATCAACATAAACAAACAACAACAAAAGACAAAGCTTTTGTCCAGGATTGTTGAAATAGAATCATAAGATTGTCAAAGTTGAAAGGGACCTTTAAAGATCACCAGGTTCTACTGCCCTGCAGTGAACAGAGACATGTACAGCTGGGTCAGGTTGCTTAGAGCCCAGTCACAAAGTTTATTGTGTTTGAAGGGCAATGTAGTTGGGTTCAGCCATTTAAAATTAGCTTGAAAGTGTAATTGGATGTTGTTAGTAGAGATTGAGAGGTTGACTGATAATATGTTAAGTCCTCTAATGTAATTAGTTGTGTCATCTCTGTAAAACAAGCTGCCTGGACACAAGTAGAACTTTATTTTCCCAACAATCTGCTCTTATCAGCTAATGTCTATGTTTTATTTTTTTTTTAAATTGAACTACGACATATAGAATAAGCTTGTCTTTCAAGTACATATTGAAAAAAATTTTATGTTACAGCATGTAACTGATTAAGTTTTCTGTAAAACCAAAAAAAATGAAGATAATTAGAGCACTCAATGCTGTGCAGTGTCCTTGTGTTTGGAAAATAGAAGTATTTTCTGAAAAGCAAAAGAAATATGTAGCAGATAATTTTACAGCATAATTGTTTAATCAGGGCGGTTCAGCTGCTCCAATTGGACTTACGTGCATTACTGCAAGGAGTAATACTGATGGTTTTCATACCAATGGTTTTTATAATTCAACTTCTATATGAAATGTTTTTTCTCATAAGGTTTTCTCATGGCCTGTTAACCATGAAATGTTAGGAAGTGCATCTTTTCTTACAACAAAAATATACAGATTATCTATTAGGAACATGATGGTTTTGTGCTTGTTTTGTGACACCTAGTGGAAGAGCAGAAACTGAAAACAGACCCTCTTTTGACCTGTTTCTACGTTATTATAATGGCCAAAAGGAAGAGGGATATCAATCCTGTATAGCTGTCTAAGGTCTACACTGACCCCTAGTCAATAGTTTGCAGATCACATAGGATCTTCCTAAGAAGTTATTTATGTATGGGTTGGATGGGCAGACAGTAAGGTATACTGAGAACATGTCTGAATGACTGGGTTCAGAGAGAGCAGTCAATGATGCAAAGTGTAGTTAGAGTTCAGTAAGCGGTGGAGTTACCCCAGTGTTCGATACTGGCTTCAGTTCTCTCTACCGTCTTCACTAATGAATTGGACGATGGAGAAAACTTTATCTTCAGTAGGTGTGCAACATACTCAAAGCCAGGGGAAGTGGCAAACACACCAGAAGGTTATGCTGACACCCAGAGAAACCTTAACAGGCTGAAGGGCCAAAAGGAACCTGTGAAGTTAAACAAGTCCTGCGAGAGAGATGATCCTTCCTCCCAGAACAGGTGAGACCACACCAGGAGTACTAGGTCCAGTTCTGGTTCCACCAATTCAAGAGAAACATGGACAGACTGGAGGGAGCTCAGTAAAGGGTCACAAAGATGATGGAGGGTGTCATCCAGCAATTATTAGGGGACATCTACATTCATGTTAAGTTTTACTCTCACCTTCACAGCACTACAGGAAAGACACTGATAATCTGGAGTAATTTCAGAGGAGGGTCACTGAGACAGTCAGGATTACATGTGTTCTTCTGAGGAGATACAGAGGAATTTGGAGAATTTTGAGACAGTAATCTTTCAATGGTCGTCACAGCAACTTTCCCTAATATTTGCATGATGTAGCCAGGCTTTTCACAGCAGTGCATTGTGGGATAACTTGAGCTAATGTTCCGAGTATGAAACAAGAGCAATTTACATAGGAGATAATAAAAATCTTTTTCCCTGTGAGAATATCCCAGCAATGCAGCTGTGGCCAAGAGAGGTTTTGCATTCTCTGTCCCTGGAGATTTTCAAGCTCTGACTGGGTAAAACCATGAAGATCTGTTCTGACAGCAGAGGTGAGATGTTGAACTTAGGTCCGTCTGAGATCACTGGCAGCCTGAACTGCACTGTGTTCAGATGGAACTTCTTGTGTTCAGTTTGTGCCTCTTGCTCCTTTTTCTGTCACTGTGCACCACTGAAAAAAAACAGTCCTAAAGAATCTAACATCATGTGTTTCAAGTATTCAATATTTCTGTTGTTTGTCATAGTTTTCATTCTGATGTTCTGATGTTCCAAAGCGGATAGCTAGTGATAGTTATTTAATAATGTTAATTTACAGTTACTTGGTGATTCTGAAAAATAAGTGAAATAATTACGTTCATACATTCATACATACAGGTAAAAATAGCCTTATGTCCTGTTAAGATTTGCAAATCAAATTAAATTGCTACTCTTCATGACATATACTTTTAATGCATATTGTCACTAAATGTTCTTTGTATGTTAGTTGTTTTCTAACACGTATCCTACGTGAGCACTGTTATGGAGTCTAATTCAGCAAAAATTTTATTAGACAATTATAAAAATCAATTTCTGTTAGCTTTCATTAATCTCTCTGAAAGTAACAGCATTTTTATTACCTAAGCACAAGGCTCGAGGGTTTTGGTTTTTTTTTTTGTGTGTGTGTGTGCGTGTTTTTCTTTTGTTTTGTTTTTGTCAGATTATGTAAAAATTTCCATCAGGAATGTTCGGCAACAAACCAACCAACAAACCATGCTCTGGATCTAACTGCTCTGCAGTTCTGAATATTTTATTTGTTTTGTATTTATAGAACTGTTGTAAATATAGGGATTTGCTACCTACCTATTACATAGCGCTACCTCAGTTTGTCGCATTCTTTTCTTTATTGTAATTATGGATTTCCCATAATAATTTTTTTCCAGGTCGGTTTCCTGGTATGTTGATCAGTATTCATCACTTAATTTGGGCTTCAGGCTGTACTTTCTGTTTGTTCCTCAGTAGTTTTGGTTTTGTAGATTAAAAAACTATGCCAGATAATTTTCTTTGTAAAATACATTATTCAGAGATGCCTATTTGAAGCAAGATTTTAAATTTTTCTAGTTAAAATTGATTTTTTTTTTTAAACTTTGAGCGTTTCAGTTAAAAGAATCATTGTGAGTTGTTTTTTGTTTGTTTTTGCAGTGTTGTATTTTGACGTAATTCATTGAGTCAATCCTAGGTAAGAGGCTGGAGAATTATTTCTCTAAGAAATGCAGTGATAAGTATTTAATAATTTTAGAATATTGTCTATATGTTACATTCTCAAATGAAACACATTGTAATGGTAATTTTTAAGTCATACATGGAACAAAAATAAAATACTGATGTATAAATCCAAGGAATACTATCAGAGACTACCTTCTGAGGTGCTGAGTACTATTGGGCAGGAAAAGCACTGTGGAACTCACTAAACCATGTTCCTCAGTACAACATCTAAACGTTTGTTGAACACCTCCAGAGAAGGTGACTCCACTACCTCCTTGGGCAGCCCATTCTAGCATGTCACCACTCTCTCAGATGAATATTTCCTAACAGCCAACCTAAATCTCTTCTGGCACAACTTGAGGCCATTATCTCTAGTCCTATTGCTGTTACATGGGAGAAGAGGCTGATCCCCACCTCACCACAACCTCCCTTCAGGTAGTTGTAGAGACTGATAACGTCACCCCTAAGTCTCCTTTTCTCCAGACTAGATAATCCAGCTCCCTCAACTGCTCCTCATAAGACTTGTGCTCCTGACCTCTCACCAGCTTTTTTGCCCTTCTCAGGCTGTGCTCCAGAGCCTCAATGTCTTTCTTGTGGTGAGGAACCAAAAACACAGTACCCGAAGTGCTCCCTCAGCACCCTTGGTTAGATCCCATATGGCCCCATGGGCTTGTGGCAGTCCAGGTGGAGAAGCAGATCTCTAACTGTTTCCACCTGAATCATGGAGGGTTTATTCTGCTCCCCATCCAAGACTTCCAGGTCAGGAGGTAGAGTACCCTGAGGATAACTGATTTTGAAGAGAGTTATAAAGAAAGCATTGAGAACCACAGCCTTTTCCTTACTTTCAGTGGTCACAATCACTGTCACATCCAGAAAGGGATGGAGATTCTCCTTAGCCTTCCTCTTATTGTTAATACATTTGTAAAAAAGTCTTTTTTTTTTTTATTTTTTTTTATTTTTTTAAGGTAATAACATGGTATTGTAAATAACTGTGTGCTTTTTAAAGATTATGTAACAGTGAAGAAGTCACATGAGAAAGAGAACAAGGTTAAAATGAATGTTGTCTAGCATGATTCTGAATGTCAGGTGTGTGTGGTAAAATATTAGTTGTCATTGCATCCAACGTAATACATTTCTTTGATGTTTCATTGCTGGCAGTGTTGTCTGTTAGTGTATTTTTTAATCTTACATATTTTTTTTTCATTATTTTTTGTACTCGTTTTCAGTTATTAAGCTCCTCGATTCAGCATTTAGTTGTTTGCTCTTTTTCTTGTTCTTCTGTTCTTTGCTGTATGCTTAGCTTGTATGTGGTTTAATAATTAACAGTTTACCTGAGATACTGTCTATGACAAGGCTGCTAAGCATCACACCTGGAATACTGCTGACATACATCCAACTTTCTGGGCTGTGGGGATAGCCTACAGTTACTAATCTCCACTTCCATGTTCTGTAAGGTGCCTTCTTTGCCGGCAGATGCTTGTTTTCTTCTTAGCAAATCTTCATCTTTCTGTCATAGAGTCATAGAATCATTGAGGTTGGGAAGGACCTCTAAGATTTAAAATACACATTCCGAGGAAGATTCTTTTGGCCAAATTTGTATCATTGCAAACAATACGAGTTGAGAAGTTAAGACTCTGTTTTTCTTACCAAAAGCCTGAGAATAGTTAATCTCTCCAAACTGGGAAAAAAGTGATATTGAGGAGTTAGTTGGAGGGTCTGAGGATTTAAAAATTCTTTGAATTTAAAAAGGTGTGTTCATTTGACACCTGCCAAGATTTCTGCAAAACTCATAGGTATTGGCCACTTCAATGGCAGAGTCAATCTTATAATACTTGCTGGGATTGGCTGGAGAATTGCTGCTACATGCAACGCTGAGATTGTCAGAATGTTTCCTGAAAGAAAATATATATGGTCTACCAAGGCAATAAGAGGCCAGCTTTTGAAAACGTTGTGCAAGTCATCACAAGATACGGGATGTTACACTGCTTACAAACATAATTTTCTATACTAATTTCTATGTTGGTTGTTTCTTAATCAAAGTTTGGATCACTTCATTCACGGTATTTTTAAAATATTTAAGTAGGTCTAAACATACTGATCAACTGCAATGTTTAGTGATCCAGGTTTCTTTGACAGCTGTTGTGGAGTCTCTTAATCCCTTATTTTCATATGAATATTAATAATCCTTTATATCTGTTTATATCTGTTATACATAATAAATTCAAATCTGTGATTTTATGTTTGGTTGCACCATCTATAGACAGATGATGTATAAGGATTTTTTTGAAAATTTACAACAATAATTTTGCTTCCTGTCAGCTTATTGCTTTCATAAGGTTATTATTAACATGGGTAGTTTAGATTATGATTTTCATGCTATAGTGACAAATTCAGGTTTTTAGTGCAGTTTTAGTGAATGAAATTGAACTTTTTTTTCTGTGTGTTTATCCTTATTCTGGTCACATTTCAGACCAGCCTTTTGTGCCTGGAGATTTGAAAAGGCTACCATCTCCTTTCATATTACTCAAAGCATTACTGGAAAACCTTTTTAACTTAAATTTTGCTGTAATTTTTAACGGTTAGCTAAATTAGTCTTACAGCCCATAATATGTTTACCTAAATACATGTGAAGTAGAAGGTACATACTTTTTATTTCCCTGCTGTCACTGTTCTTGTAGCACTTAGTTCTTATGTACTCTTGCTATTTCTGAATGTTATTTTTTTTGTCATGATTTTAAAAATTTAATATATTTTGCAAATGACGAGTGATGTGATTGAACACAATAATGCAATTTCGAAAAATGAAGATACTAAAAATGTTTATAAATTTCATTAAGAATTATAAACAATTTACTGAAGTATATCCAGTCTTGTTTAAAATGAAGTGAAATATATTTTTATTGCTGTAAATTTTTGTACTTCTGATCTTTACGTATGATCATTTTCTTCTCTATATTAAGGTTGATCACAATTTTTTCAACAATTTATGTGCTTTGTTCTATACAGTGCACTGATTTTTGCTGTTGTTTCCAGAATTTATGGATGGTGTTTTTAAAAATCTTTTTGCTTCTCTCTGCTTTAAAGCAGGATAAGTACAATTTTCAGAAAGCCTAGAACCATTAGTTTGTACGCATTATTTCCAGCTATTTTCTCTGCTTCTCACTACTAGTTTTCAATCTTCTTTTTTCAGCCTAATAGCAGGTCCTTTACATATCATTTCCATTTTGTCTCCTGATTATTCTCTTATGTGCTTGGCCTTTTCCAATTACTCATCCATCTTTCTTTTGTTCCTTTCCTTGTCTACCACTTCTACTTCATGTTTTTTCAGAATAGTCTGTGGGAGTGCTTGGAGATACAAGGGGAGCAATTTCTCAGTTGTTGACTTAAGGGTAAACACCTTAATAAATTTGTAGGGGAGCAGTTTTTGAGAAAATTATAGTCATCTTCATCTTCCAGCATGTTTACAGATCTGAGGGTGCAGTGTCATTAATCTGTATACAGAAGATGATGTTGTGAGCAATTCATGCATTGTTAAGTACTGTCTCCTGAGAAATTTATCACAGTCACAGTTAAAAAGTTTGATATTGCCAATTTCTGTTAATGAAGTTTCGTGGCTATGCCGCATTAAAATATTGTTGGAGTTTGTGCATTTACTAAAACTTGGTTTTGTTATAATTTTGATATTGTAAAATATTTGTATTTCAATAAGTACAGGCAAAACCTTTTTTTCTGTGTCTTATTCTCATAATTGCTGAAGTCCTTAATCTTCTGAAATTACCTATGGGTGAGAGGGTAAATGCTGCAATGAAATGAAAAAAAATTTGTAATGGAAGATGTTCAATAACATGAAGTATGAATAAAAATATATATGTCACTTAGTTTGAGTAGATGAGTGTCCCTTTCTGAGTTTATGTATGTTTGTTAGAATATATGTTCTCACATATATGCATGTGCAAAAAAACAGTATGTATTTAATATCTTATCTTTGTGTATATAGCTTGTATGTAGAACTGAATCAGTTCTACTAGCATTCAGTGATTTGACGTCTAGAAAGCATGAGAGAAACAGAAGATATGGGAGAAGAGTTCTGCATGAATTTTCTCTGGTATAATTGTGATAGTGAATTATATCCTAAGAACAGGAATTACAGAGTTCCAGAAGACAATATTAACTTCTTAAATCAGCTTGATGATTTGGAACTGTCACTTAGAGCTGACTTGCTACTTGCAAAGGGAACATTCAGTTTTTTGAATAGCCAGATCTACCAGGTGAGAGATCTTCCATAACACAGGATGGAAGTTGAGGCCTCAGGCTCATTAGAGCTATCAGCTAGCGTGTCTCAATGGCCTTAGCAAAGATTGACCCTGTCCTGTTCTATATAAACAAACTTTGGCATCTGCAAGATTCATCTGCTTCAGTGACATTGAAGGGAATATCACAGACTACTCATGAAAGATTATTTATTGAAAAATGAGAACTGCACATAGCTTTGAATGTCTGTTCTTTTTGTCAGAGTGCTTCCTGTCTCTAATGCATCCTTCTGCAACACAAATGCACTTACCAAGCTCCAAATTATGACTGTAAAACTTAGTTCAGATAATCAGTACTTAGATTTGAATTACAAACCAGTAGGTACTTCTACAGCAGAACATGCTCAGTTTCATTGTTGTTGTTGTTTAATTCTGTATCTCTTGATATTTTCTAAGCTGCCTGCTGTCTTTGAGATCACAGCCATTCATGTAAATTAACATTGCAATGACCTTTTCTTTATAAAATTATTAAAACTGAAGTACCAGTGATCATACTCGAGATCTTTAAAGTTTCAGGTGTGAAAGGTGATGAAACATGTTTGACTGTAGTTTTTGGTTGTGGTCTTCCTTAGAGTATTGACTGTCTCCTTTACTAGAGCTAAATCTTCTCATTATATGGAGATAAGGTAGCTTTCTCGTGGCTTAGGTCTGTGGTTTCACACTAGTGGCTGGTTAAACTCCACAGCATTGCTTTATCACTTCCCCTCCTCAAAAGAACAGGGGAAGAAAATATGATGAAAAAGGACTTAAGGGTTGAGATATTGACAAGGAAATTGCTCACCAATTACCATCATGGGCAAAACAAACTCAGTGTTTAATATAATTCATTGCCTATTACTAAGAGAGTAGAAGTGAGAAACTGTATATAAATGAAAAACATTTTCCTCACATCCACCATTCTTTTCTACCTCCTTCCACCATGCAGTGCAAAGGAATGAGGAATGGGGACTGTGATCTGTCTGCTTCTTTTCTGCTGCTCCTTTGTGGTCAGTTTCTGCTCCTGCTTCATGTGGGTCCATTTAATGGGATGCTGTCCTTCTCAAACTGATCCTGCATGGGCTCCCCACAGGCTGCAGTTCTCAAAGCACAGCTCCAGCGTGGTTCCATACCATGAGGCCCATTCTTCATGAGTGCAGTACTCCAGCATGGGTCCCTGCTATTGGCAGCTTTCCCAGCCCTCCTGCCCCACCGTGGTCTCTTCTTCACAGGCTGCAGCTCTAGCCTGGGGGCTCTGCATGGGCTGTGGCCTCCTTCAGTCGCATCAACTACTTCACTGTGGGCTCCTCTATGGGTGTATATGGGTGTATGCACCTTGTGGTGCATCTGGGCTTTAAGGGGACAGGCTGCTCCACCATGGACCTCTACTGGACTGCTGGGAACTTCTGTTTGGCAAATGAAGCACATCCTGCCCTCTTTCTGCTCAGACCTTGGTTCCTGCAGGCTGTTTCTCCCATTCTCTCACTCCTCTTTCCTACTTGCTGTTGTGAAGCAGATTTTCCCTTTCTTAAATTTGCCCTTCCACAAGTACAACCAGAGTTGTTCATGGCTCAGCTTTGGCAGTGGCAGGTCCCTTTTATAGCAGCTGGATCGCGTTCAGATCTGCCATGGAGCAGCTGCAGGACTTAGCTTACAGACGCCACCCTTGCAGCCTTCTACTGTCAGAACCTTGGTATATGAGCCCAATACAGAATCTAATCCTAATATAGATACGAAGTTCGCTTTTTTTCTTTAGAAGAAGATATTGCAAGCTTATGAATTCTGGGGAACTCCTAAGAGTGCACTCCTGTGAAGTGTTCTTTCTTAACCTAGCCATGTGAGATATTTCTCTTCAGGACAGGCTTTATATTTCTCATTGTTTTCAAGTTTTCTCTAGAAAATTTCATCTACTGAAGAATTTTGGGGACAAAAAATTCATTTTCTGACTTCTGGAGTCTGTTTTATGGCTCTGGCTGCTATCGCTATTTGTAGACAATTGGTCTTAGCATTTCCAAAAATGCCGTGTTGCTTTCTGAGCTTTGAACCCTTAAAGAAATATTGCTGGTGCTGTGTTTATTGTTGATGTTACTTGGTTTTTGTTTTCATTTTTCCCTGATTTGGCAATATCAGAGATAGACATACCAGAAAAAACATGCATCAACAAAACAATTTATTTGCAATGATAAGTCAAAATGTGCCCTGAAGGAAAGGCAGTTGCAACTCAGTTTGTACTCTCAGAAGCCTTCTGAGTCAGCAAACATTCTCACCCTGTGCTAGAGAATGGGTCCATTAAAGTACCAATCTGGAGGAAACATGGCTTTCTTAGTTCTGTTACTGAAGAACAACTTGTTCTGCAGTGCAAGCTGGAACAGCTTCAAGTTATTAGAAAGAGAAAAGACATAATGTTGAGTTCTTCTTGATGTCATGCTTTAGCTGTTCCCCTGCAGATTTGGAGAAATTTTGTTGAAGGAACTGAATTTGCATAGACATCTTATTTGGCTTGCAGAATCTATGTAAGTGACAATGATACAGAAGGGCAAAAGAATTCAGTTTGCCAGTGACATTTTGGTACAATTTACAGGCCTTTTGGACATACAGAGAATGAATGTTATTTCACCATCTTAAAGTATGTAACTTAATGTATTGTTCTGTTGGAGTTCATTATAAAATGTCCGTGAGACACATTGTGCAACTCCATTATGTTAACAACTGAAACTTAACCTTGAAAGGTTTTGGTAGATATAAGTTGTAGCCTTCGTGCTTAAATTGATGAATGAAAGGAATTATTGTTTACTTGCATTAACATGCAGTAGAGATCAGATATATTGCTTCTGCGTAATTTTTCTGGTTTTGTGTTTGTTTATATTGTTACAGCATGCTATTGTAACTTTTTTTTTAAGGATATGCCTGGAGTTGGGGGTTGACTGAGAAGAGTGTTAATCTATTTAAACAAACTGTGTAGAACCATAGGAGGAGGCCTGCGGGGTTTTTAACGCTTCTTAGCCTGAAAGCACTGCATAACCCTTTTAGGTTGCGTAGCAACGGACTCCTAGCAACAATAATAGACTGAATTTCCAATAGTGACCAGGCCGGATGTAATAATAAAGCAAGAGTACAAACAGTTGTCATGGTTTTCTTTTCATAATAAACCATTCTGAATTTAGGGAGATTCTGTTTCTCAAAGTGGCAAACCTTTTTGCAAAGTCAAGGTACTTTTGAAAAGTTCTGGTACCAAAGCCCTTACAAAGCTGCTTAGAGGGACTGACTTTGAAGTAGTAGTTTGAAACCTAAGAGGAAACAAAGGAACACTGAATGGATTATCAGGTGTAGAGGATACTTAATGCCTGCTTTAAATGGCTTTTAAATCTGAGCATTTTGATATAAATTGATCAGTACAGGAACTTCATAGAAGCCCCTAGCTACTTGGGCAGTTATGTGTTGTGGAAGGAATAGAATGAGTCAGGATTGAATTAATGAAGTTGCAAGGAGGCTTTCCTAACGGAAGTTACACTGTAACTGCCTACTATTTAGATTCTCCCAGTCTGTGTTTGGAGCCTGTGTTATAAGCTACCACTAGAGAGTGGTTGCTAGTCATAGTCGGGCTTTTCTGAAGTTACTATTTGCTGTGTTACCTTTTGATTCAGCTAGCAGAGAGTATGCAGTGGTTCATCTACTTTTTTTTTATTATTATTTATTTTTTTTTCCAGAGATGTATGTATTTAAAAAAAAAAAATTAAGATCTTCCTAGATAAGATGAACAATAAAATATGTTCCTTTGAATCGTTAGAAATCTAACATTATTTATAAAGATTTGGAGATGTTTTGTGAAGATGATATAAAAAGGAATGATGAATAAAACTGTGAGAAACTGACAGTCAAGTTTACTTTATGTCTTTCAGAATATCATGTTTTCAAGGCTTGTGTTGTGTGAGGGGTAAAAATATGAGGGCAAGAAGGAGATTTGGAATGAGAGAGAAATTTTCTCACAAAATAATAGTACATATGTTTCTGGATGGTCACATCTAAGTAAACTTGGCTGAGTTGAATACTGCAATGCTGATTGCTGAGGTGAGATACAGATCTACACTGTACACAAGATAAAAAAAAACTTCATTTCCTGTATCTAATTTAGGGAATGGCTGAACTGCCATTATGAAAAAGTCCAGTTGCTTTAACTGAAAGTCCATGTTAGTTATTTGTTAGCTGTTACATTCCATTAAAATTGAACTCTTTTTTTCCTGAATAACTGAAAGCTGTTCTAAAGATGTAGAGCATCTTCAGCCACTGAAAAAAATAAGTGGCAACAGTCTAGTAACTGCACAGGACAGAATGAGGAAAAAATTAAAGTTTAAACACTGTAATGTTACTGAGTTTTCTTGGGATCTTGTACTGGATTGTGCTATCTCAGTAGATTCCAGTGCTGGTCAAAAGTATTCTTGCTTTTCTCACAAGAATTTCATATATTGAATTCTGAATGGAAAAGCTGGGGTTTATTTGTTTGTTTGTTTGTTTTTGGTGGTGTTAGTGGCAGGTGTTTTTGTTTTTTAAATGGACTTCTTAGATATGACTGTATAGAGTAGCCTTTGACATAACTCTTCATCTCAGAATATTTTTCTTTGATGTCATTTAATACTGGAATTCTCACTGCAAAGGGTATTAATAGAGAGGTATTTTGAGATATATTCAATGAAAAATGATCTCTTGTATGATTGTATTTGATTATATTCAAATACTTAAGTCCCAAATCCAGAAAAATGTGTAAAAAATATTGAGTCATTTATCATTGAACAACTTTCATCTGGTGCTGAATTTAAGTTTTGGGAGTTCTGTTAATTTGAACGTGAGTTAGGTGCAAGTCTCAACAGCATTCCGAGTTAGTACCATGTTTCTAATTTAGAAAATCAATCAATTTAAAGCCTGGCAATGAAATTATAACTAATGTGTATAGAGGGGGGGGAAGAAGAAAAAAAAAAAAAAAAAAAAGAAGCAGAAAACTACCAACGAAAACAAAATAAAACAGGGAACGTATCTTCTGCAATGTTCATAGTCAGAGATAATACTCAATCACTGGTGCTTTTACTTAAATAATAATAAAAAAAGTATTAGTAAAGTGTAGAATTTTTAGAGGTTTGTAGATCAATTTAGGCATTTGTAGACTTTCATCTTCATTAATAAGAGGCAGTATCCACTATGCATTACCATAAATGTGAATTCCCCTAATCATGTGAATTCCTTAATGATACTTCTAGAATTTGTGTAAGTTTCTGTAAGGATGTAAGTTGCTTTCCAGAACTGCAGTCATTTTCTTTGTTCAACTACTCACATGCCTTTTCTCAAGTAGCTAGATTTCTGTATTTTTATATATATTTATTTATTGGTACTTATCTTTGTGCCTAGACCAGAAGGTTTTTCATAGAATCAGTGAGTATGTTATGGCATTACATGATATTCTTACTCGTGATTTTTTTAATCACTGTTGTTGATGTGCAAATTTATTTCCAGAATTTTCTGTCGCGTGTAAGCATATTTTGTTCTCATGTTGATTCAGTGTAAAAATGCTTGAGTTGAAGTTGAAAGTGTTATGTTTTTGTTTAATGTCTGTTTATTGAAAAGCACAGGATAAAATAATCAGCTGGACATCCATTCTGACAACATCTTAGTCTCCATGAAATTTAATTCATGCACTGGAATAGTTCTTATTTCAGTATACTAACCAGAACAGAAATAATAAACAATAATGCTGTTTATGTAGTGCCACTGAAGTGAATTTTAGGATTACAAGGTATTTAAGGGTTAAATTTATTTTAGGAGTAAAGAGTTTCCAGTAGTGAATGTTTTCAAGTGAAAACCAATATTGGTGTTAAATTTACTTGTTTTGTGAATGACTGCAGGATGTAATTAATTTTCTGGGAACCAGCTGCTATTTATGCGCTGCTAGAGCATGTATAGTAGCATTCTTGAATGAATTTGCCCATATACAATTTTCGCTGTGGGATCGTATACTGTATTTATGGCACAATTATCTTCCAAGAAGAGTGAAGAACATAAATGAGCTGTTTTTCTGCTTAATTAAATACTTAAAACCCAAGTTAATGAGCCTAAATCGCATAAACATAGCATTTAATGGGATATAAGTACAGAATGTTCTTTGAACATTGATGCTATATTTGTGTATGTTAGTGTTTCTCTTCCTCAAGTGCCCATAAAGATTTTAAAATTGAAGTGACCTGTGTGGAAAATTTAGGTGTACAGAGGCTACAGTGCAGTTTCTGTGAATCAGTCTTGCTTTTATCTGCACAGGATAAAAGTATACAAAAATAATCTTTACTGTTGACCCGTTGAATTAATGGAGGGAATTGTGAAGTTGATAGATTAATGTCTATTAGTTCAAAAATGATAGATAATGATATACACTATTACAGGAAATGGTCTAGATTAAAATGAATTTCCTTGTTCTTTAGATTCCTCACAAAATTTTCAGAATGCCATTCGAGATTTGTGCTACTAAAAAAAAAAGAAAAATTATTTGTGAAATTATTTTAATTTTATTTTTTAAGTTATAAACAAGAAAGCACATATAAAGTGTGTTCCCGTTCTCTGGAAAACAGTATTTTCAGCTTCTCAATTGCTAAAAAGTGACCACATATTCCAAAGGTTAATGGAGACAAAAAGTTCTGTTGTGTTATGATACTCATAAAAAAAAACTAGCTTAAAGTATAATGTGAATTATGTATTTACCACACTAACCTCAGACGGGGAAAAGAGTTTTCTATGTCACCTCTATATTATCTGAAAAAGGAGCACCATTTATAGCAGTGATTTCATATTTCATTGTGTGCTTCATGGTGTGAGCACCTTGAAGACTCATATCCCAAAGACGTGCTTTTGTTTGGCTTTCCTTTATGCTTGGGAATAATTGTTCAGCTGTCAGTAGCTGTCTCAAAGTTCAGTTGTGAATTCTATTTATTCAGACATTAGAACACATTTTGAAAATAGTGTTAGGTGTATATATTATATATATATATATATATATATATATATATAAAAGCTGTTGAGGATGGGACTGTTATGAATTACTTTGTAAGATATATAGGTGTACAGGAAACAAAACAAAAAAAACCCACTTCTTAATTAAATTAATCGCTACATTTTTCCTGGTCATCAAAAATTGTATGATTCACAGCGCAATATCTTATTGGATGTGCTAACTTTCTTGATGTGCATAGCAGTAGAAGGAAGAAGTTGTACTGGTTTTTGTCATTTAAAGTCCTTGTTTTGGTCGTTAGCAAACAAACAAGAATACCTGCTATAAACCAGTAATTGCTATCTTAACCCATTTCCTTGATTTTTATGCTGAGGAGGGGTATCTGTTTTTATGTACGTGCTTGTTTGTGATTCTTTTTTTCATGCTTTCCCTTCACACGTCCTTCAGGTACGTCTGAGTGCTGCCCTCTATCTACTGCTTATATAATATTCTTGTTGTCTGCTTTTTCTTTCCTTTTCCTTAATTTACTTTCTTTGAAAGGCATAATATTATTCCAATCTGGAAAACAGTTATTTAGAATGTGCTTGTTTTATTTTCATTTTTGAAGTTTTCAATGCTGAAAAAATCTATAATGCGCAACCTATGTAGATTTTCTTTGGGTTTAGAGATTCCTTTATTTCTGGCAGTTGATAATCTCAAGTTTCTTAAGACTTCAGAAAGGAAAATGCTAAGTAAGTTTGGAAACCAAATTGCAAAAGAATACAAACAGTTTTTGCGACTACCTATTTTGTATCAGTTTATGATTGACTGATGAGGAAGTTGTCACTAGGGAGTTCTTTTTAAAGAATTCTCCAGATATTGTGTGTTAGGTGCTGTCTTTCTGAATTTGATTGTGAGGCATACAAGAACGAGAAGATCTGTGTTTAGAACTCGGGTAGTTCTTAGGTCTTTTTAGAGGTAGATTTCCTGTAGTAATGATTAAAGGTGCATACTTCTGTGGCAAATTTTATTCTCATTTTCCCTTAGTTAATCATGAAATGTAAGTACCAAGCCAAAATCAGGATCAGTAGCTCAAGATTATTCATGCCTTCAGAAAATATGGTATGTCGCTGTGTTTGTGAATAGCAGTGATACCACCTTAATGTTACTTACTTAGTTGAAATAGAATGAATTTAACTTGCAATTTTTAGAAGATATTGTATTTAATAGGAATACAAGTAATAAGGACCGTTCTTTCCTTTTCTGTTCAGTGCACGTGTTTTGAACTTGAAGGTTGTGTTATCATGACTAATAATACACTGCAGTCGGTGCAGTTCCTTTCAATAAGTAAATGGGTATCCAGTTCTTAAATAAAAAGCAATGAGCATGAGAAAGTATGTGATGTTATTTAAAAATAATATTAATACCAAAACACATATAAAATAAATGCAGTAATGTAAACTACCCAGCTGAGTTATTAAGTCAAAATTTATTAACATGCAAATTGTGACATCTTTCTGTGGTGTTTATTTTTTTTTCTTTCCCAAGAGGTTCAAGTACTGTTTCAGATTTCTTTGTTATTGCTTGCTTTAATGCCAGAAATGAAACAACTATAGAGTTGAAAAAGTATCTTATACTAGGTAATAATGCCCTAAATGTTAAGCATTTTGTTCCCAAATTGTACTTAGTCACTCTTGTCTTCATGCTGCCATTCTTTTGTATGCTTGTCAGTTTAGTTCTTTTTCTCTACTTAAATTGAATTGTTTAGGTTTGAGCTATATAAGCAAAGTATCACTTGCACTGTAACTGTATGACTGAAACATTCATTATTTCACAAATCTACACACTCCACAATGGCTTTGATCATAAGCAAATAACACATTCTTATGTGGAGTAAGTTACCTTGAGCATACTCTTAAAGAACTGTTTAAATATTTGAAATATGTGGAAAAGAGGGAATGAAATGTTCAGGCAGTAATTGAATATAAGTTCTATGAGTACATTCTGAGAAAGTAGGTCTGGTGGTAAAGAACATGAAGAAACTCAATACATTCTTCACCTTGATATTTTTTTGTGTGTCCTGGTCACAAGAATCAAGAGTGAGTCTAGTGAGACAGCCTGGAGTGAAAAAGACTTGTGGATGAGGATCAGGTTATGACTGTTTACTGATGGACCGTATGAAGGTTGTGATTATACTGTGATGCAATTCAGAACCATCAAATAGACTATGTGTCCCTCAAAGCAATGTTGAAAGGATTAGGATCACAGATGGTGGTGTCCTGTACCTTCCTAGTCAGAAGAAGAGATTCAAAGAGGAGGAGAAGGAGTAAATGCATAGCCAGTGCGATAATTGAGGTTTTATGATCATAGATCTACCTTTGAAAAGCTAGAACTTTTAGGAACTGATGGAATTCATTTGATCAAGTTGGTCAAGAGCATCTTTGACAACTAGTTGGCCAGACATAAAAGAGCTTTTGACTAGATGTAGCAGCTGAATGGAATGGAGTTTCAAGCATAAGAGAAAAGTGAAGAGCTGCTGATGGTACCAACAAGACAATAAGTGTGAAATGCAATGGTGGGCTTGATCCTCTGAAAAGATGACATATTTACTAGTACAATTGGAGTGCTTCTATATCAAAGCACGTATCATTTGTAACAAGCATGAGGAGTTGGAGTGAACTATCTGATCACTGTCACTGAAACTTGGTGGGATGAATCATATGACTGGAGCAAATATTAAAGGAAATGCTGTGTTTTGGCACATCTGGAGAAATAATTACATTCATCAGCATTTGCTGCAGTGACATGCTGGAAAAATGTTTTGCTAAAAATGACTAGAGGTAATTGAATGGGTGTTGTAAGGAATCCCTGGAGATCAACTTGTTAACCCCCCTGCCAAAGTAGTTTCCCTAAAGTAGACGGCATAGAAAAGAGTCCAGGCAAGTTTTGAATCAGAAGAGGGTTGCCAGCAGGAACAGAGAGGTGATTGTTCTCCCTCTATTCTGCTCTTGAGAGGCCCCATCTGGAGTACTGTGTCCAGGTCTGGAGCACCGCGCACATAAAAGACAGAGAGCTGTTGGAGAGGGTCCAGAGGAGAGCCACAAAGATGATCAGGGGGCTGGAACACCTCCCCTACGAAGACAGGCTGAAGAAACTGGGCTTGTTCAGCCTGGAGAAAAGAAGGTTGCGGGGTGACCTCATTGCAGCCTTTCAGTACCTAAAGGGAGCCTACAAACAGGAGGACAATGAATTATTTGGAACGGTAGATAACAGCGGGACAAGGGGAAATGGTTTTAAGCTGAGGGAGGGTAGATTTAGGTTGGATGTCAGGGGGAAGTTCTTTACTATGAGAGTAGTGAGGTGCTGGAACACCTGGATGCTGGATGCCTCATCCCTGGAGGTGTTCAAGGCCAGATTGGATGAGGCCCTGGGCAGCCTGGACTAGTATTAAATGTGGAGGTTGGTGGCCCTGCACGTGGCAGGAAGGGTTGGAGATTCGTGATCCTTGAGGTCCCTTTCAACTCAGGCATTCTGTGATTCTGTGTGACTTAACAACCTCTCTGAGAAGCCTGTTCCAGTGTTCTGTCACCTTCAAAGTAGAAAATTTTTCCTCATGCTTGTATGGAACTTCCTGTGTTCCAGTTTGTGCTCATTGCCCCTTGACGTGTCACTGGGCACCACTGAAAACAGCCTGGACTCATTTACTTAATATCTGCCCTTTAGAAGAGTGGATGAGATCATCTCCAAATCTCCTCCAGGCTGAACTCCAGATCTCCCAGCCCTTAACTTTTCCTCATAAGGGAGGTGCTCCAGGCCCCTGGCCACCTTCTTGGCATTTCGCTGGACTCTCTCTGGAAATTCTCTTTCTTTCTTGAACAGAGGAGTCCAGGCCTGAACACAATATTCTAGATATGGCCTCAACAGGACAGAAATATCAGAACATACATAACCTTGAGCAAGGTATGTTTGTGTTCTTTTGAAAATAAATCATTTCTGCAGCTAGTTCTTTGTCATATAATGCTAAAAGAAGGAGGGTTTTTTTTGTTGTTTGTTTCTGTTTTAGAATAGGAAACTTTAGAAGATTTTTAGTCCTTAATGTGCAGAAAGGTGTTATTATGTGTGCATAGGTAATACATATGTATGCATGTGTATACGTCTGACGTCACTTGTCTTAAAAATATTTTCATTTCTTCAGTTTCCTTCCTTTGAAAGTCTACTAGACTCTCTAAATCCTCCATCGTTTGGCAAATAGTAATGATCCTTGATCCTGCAAAACTGGCAGCACTTCTTGTTGCTTCACTGAATAGAAGAGAGAGTGGAATGTTTTAGCATTTTTCTCTTTCTCAATAAGTGGAGAAGAGAAAAATGTTTTTTTCTAGAACCCTCAAGTTTTTTAGTAAGGTTTCCTGAAAGTAATAGGAATATTAATAGTTTCAGGAACAAACAATTTGTAATAGAAATGCTAATATACTCACGGAAATTTTGTTGAAATCATTGTTGTACAGTGCAGAGCCTGTTGAATGAGCAAAATCATTGTTGAGTTACATGACCCAGAGAGACGTCGTGCTGCCAATCTATGCCATACCAGATTGTCTTTCAATAGTAAAATTTTGTATTAGCTTTTTGACATTTCCATACTGGCCCAGACCTTTTAGAGATGTAATATTAAATGTTTTTACTACTGTTTTTAGTGGTTTTCTTTGCTGGATGTCAGAAATTATTGCATTACAGTTATTGTTTGTAGCCGTAATTTCTTCAAACTACTTCTTGGAGATGAATTTGTGTACTACTGTGAGGCAAATACATTCTTTCAGAGCTGAATTTTTCTGACACTTTTGAAGATAAATTGTTGTGGTTCAGCCCGGGTAGGCAGCTAATTACCATGCACCTGCTTGCTTATCCTCCCCAGGTAGAACGGAGGGGAGGATCGTAAAGGTAAAAGCACGAGAGCACATGGGCTGAGATAAAGACAGTTTAACAGCTAAAGTAAAAGCCGCACCTGCAAGCAAAGCAAAATAAAGAATTCATTCACGACTTCCCATTGCCAGGAAGATACACATCTACTCCAGAACAGCAGAGCTCATCATGCGTAAAAATCTCTTGGGAATATGTCATCATTCCCAGTATATCCGCATTCCTTCTTCTTTAGCTCAGCTGAGCAGGAAATATGATACTGAATATTGCTTTGATCACTTTGCTCCAGCAATCTTGTCTGTATCCCCTTCCAACTTGTACAACCCCAACTGGCAAGGCAGCGTGAGAAGCAGAAAAGTTCACCTTTGTGCAAGCACTGATCTGCAGCTATTACAGACAATGTAATTATAATCAGTGTTAACACACTATTATTAACACACTACTATTTTCATCAGAAGTGCAAAACACAACATCATACAAAAATCTGAAGAAAATGAATGTTGTCTCAACCAGAACCATGACTTACACATTGTACTGAAGAGAAGAGTCAGAAGGAAAACATGTTCTCCTTTGAACATTTCATTTTAGATTTGGTTGAATATTATAATACTGTGTTTCCAGAAGCTTTGGAGGCCTCTTGGAAGTTTAGTAGTCTGAGAGTTGTAAAGAGCTGTTGCTTACCTTTCAGGCTGTTCATAAATATTACTCTGTAGACAACATTCTAAAACAGATTCCATGGATTCCACGTTCCAATTTGAACTGATTCTGTTGAAAACAGGAGCTAAATATTGATTTTTCAGTAGGGACACTTCTGAGGTTTCTGAATGAGTAAATTACATGCAGTTATTTGAAGTAAAAAACTATTAGTTTTACAGTAATTTGTTCTTAGAAATGTTTTGTCTACATCAATTCCAGTGTATCATTCTGCCGAATTGCCTTAAAGTACTTAAATTTTAGTTGGCAAAAAGACTGAAGCAATTTCTCTGCATGAAGTTGTTCATGAGGGCATTTATAGCAATCAAAAATATTATTTAAGTATCTCTTGCATACAACACATTGTCTTGAAAGGTCAGGTTTTTGAGATGGAAGTACAAAGTAGCTCTTGCATTTCTGTTACGGTTTATCCATTGCTAGTAGAGGGCTGATTTAAATAAACAAAGCTGTAGCATTGTCTGCAGTATGTTGATTGTTAAGAATTTGGTAGGTTTTAAAATCTGTTGAGCTAAATCTGGTTAAATGGCTGATCTTTAAAACAGAGCACAGTGGTTGTCAGTATAGAAGTTGTGTGGAATGCTTCCTTGCTTTTCATTTGTACTGTTTTGATGGGGTGAAAAACAAGAAACATACAAAAAAAAAAAAAAAAAAACCAACCAAACAACATCAACTTTTCAACATACTTAAGGCTCTATCATTAGATGTCTTACTAAGCAATCTGCTGTTCAGAAATGAGTCTATTCCTTTTGCTGATTAGACTTTAAAATGGATATTCAAGTGTTAAAGATTATATAATTGTCTGTTTTATCTTTCTAGGAATATTTGAATTTAAATAACATGGTACTTGAGAATTGATTTATCAATCCACAGCATTAACCAAAGCATATTTCAGTAGAAATCTGAGAACAGTCTATTTCATGTTCTGTATACTGTCTTCTTATATTACTGTTATTCTAGAATCTCACCGTATTTCTTCAGACACGTCTCTGAAAGAATTATACTTGTCTTCATTTCAGAGATGAGAAAGTAGAAACACAGGCAGACTAAGTAACATGCTCAAAGTTGTGAAAGGAAGAACATGGAAGATCAGGAGGCTGATTTTAAAGATCCCAAGTCTTCTGGAAGAACCAATGCTCTTGGATTATCTAGTCCAGAGATAACGCAGGGAATGAAATATGCTAGGTACTGGGTGTATTTTTAATTCCCTTTCTGTCTTTAAACCAGTGACATGCATAATGTTACATATTCCATTAAATGACTTATGAAAATAAATACTGGTTGTTATTGTGTATATTATTAAGAATCTAGAGCTGAAAAGTGAAGACTGCCTCCTGATATTAGTTCAGAGCTCAGCACCCAGAAGTGAATATAGTCTCTTCTGTATCATCTACTAGAGAGCTGAATTCTAAACTTTCTGTTACCTAACTTTCTAGAAAGTGATCAGATAAACAAGTTGGTCAGCAGATGAATTGTATTTTAGCTAAGTTGATTAAAATAACCGATATCTTTCTTCATGATTTAGATATTTACTTTTATTATGCTGCAAGTGCACCCATTTTTAAATTATTTTACAGTTCTCTAAATAAGGAATGCTGTTGTAACAGGAAGTAAGCAACCTAAATTGAAGTCAGTAAGCAGACAAAACACAATTTCCAAGGACTAGAACTTCCAGGATTATCTACAGCATGATAGCTTCTTAGTGTATGTCTGTTTAATTCACATGCTGATAAAAGAATTTCAAAAGCGAACATTATTAATGAAATGGTTGAAATTTATATTTGCCTGTGATCCTAACATGTTACAAGAAGAGCTAAATCAATTCACAGTCTTCAGTGATACCGCTGGGGTTGACCTGCTGACATCTTCATTAGAATTGTCAGAAATAACTTTCCCGTGCTTAGCCCTGTGGGTGAGCATGGAGTGTAATATTTTTTCTTGATGGGTAGATAATCAATTTAGCAGTGTGATCAAGTCTTGAGTGAGTTACCTACTCGAAAGCATTTGAAATAAAATTTGAATATGAAAGAGAAACAAGTTTTTTTTAAAGACTAATCTTTAAGCACGTTTTATTATGGAAAACCTGTTCCATGTATTTTAAGTAACTTCTACATGCTGCCACAAGTGAAATCAACAAAACAATACAAATTAAATAAGTATTTGTCATATGATTCCTTGTTCTGTGTAGGTACAAATCTGTGTTTATTAGTAATTATTAGAAGGTGAGAAAGTAGTGAAATGTTGAATAGATTTCATGCAGAATACAGCTGAAACTATTAAAGTGCTAGGTGGATTAAGTGCTTCTAAAAGATGATAGTGTTAGAAACAAGGGGTTTCTAATCTAACCACTTGAGTGTAGGGGAGCCTGTGCAGAGCCTGTTTTCGAGTGAAATCTCTCTATTTAGTCTGTTATATTTTTCGGCACTTCATGTTATGCTTTATGGGAGCATTAAGTTTTCTATCCTTTCTCACCACAATTAGATTATAGATGCTTGTTTGAATAACTGTGCTTCTTCTGTACTTAGATTACTTAGATACTATGAGGATATTGAGTTAATGTGAAGTTTTATGTTAATTCTTGTTTTTTTTCTATCTTCTTTGAAAACAATTAGACTCCAGTCCTGATGATTTTTTGAGGCTGAACTAAATACACTACTGCTGCTACACTAGTACTAGTACTAGAAGTACTAGCACTAGTACTAAATCTATAGAGCTCTCATTGTTTGTAATGAAAAGTATCACAAACTCTAGAGTTTAGGAGTGAGTGCCTTTATTGTAAATGCATCACAAAACACACTTCTTCTAGCAGGTGTACTTACTAAACTACATGTCTGGCTTTCTACTCTGTGCAGAAACTGTACAGGAAGAATTCTTGTATTGTGTTAGTACAATGTATTTCCTAACAATTTTTCCTACGTAAATAATTTGGTACTTTCATTTTTTTTCCCCTCATTTTCCTCTTTTTCAATCTACTACATTAAATGTTACTGAAGCTAGACTTTTTTTTCCTGCAGATATGATTCAGGATTTCTTGGGACTTTTTTCTGTCTCTTTTCTGCCACCCTGTGGACTGATTTTACTTGTAGAATGAGTTCTTTGTTTCTTGAAATAGAAAAAATTATGGTTTGCTGTTGTTTTTTTCTCACACATGGATTGTTCTGCAGTATTTTCTAAACCTATTTTCTGGACTGAGATGTAACAAAACTGCTCCTGGCATTTTAGATCTTGGTTAAGCTTTCCTGCAAAACTGATCAATCCGACTTCATCTGACTTCATCTCAGTTCTTTTGTTTTTGAATTTCTCTAAGCTGATCATCAGGTGGAATAGATACATCTACATCTATTGCTTTTAAAATACACACATCAAGATAGTATAATGTATTCAGTTTAATTAATTTACAATAATAACCTTTAAAATGTTTATTCAGCCTCTACTTTTATAGCAAACCAAACTGAAATCTTTAAATAAGTTAAACAGATTTTACCAGAGTAAAATCTAGATGTAACACAGGAGTTAGTCTGAACTTAGTACTGAAAATATTCAATAGTCATGAAATCATTGCATAAGAAGGAAAACTTTTAATTTGCTGGTTATATTTGACTCTCTTTCGTCCACTGTCAAATGAAAAGTTTTAGTTTATGTCCCTCTTGGTTTCACTGAAAACTAAGTGTTCCAGCAAGAATTAATTTTATCATTTTAAAGTATGTATGTAAACTTAGAAGGTGAAAAAACATGACATTTTAGTCATGCTAGCATCAAGATATTGTCCTGCAGAAGTATTGAAGTCTTATTTCAGCGTAAGATCTAGTTGATCTCCAGACTGTTACATTTGCATTTGATACAAGTTAATCTGTTCCTTATCTGCCAGTGTAGACTAATCTAAATCATATTTAAAAATCACATGGTTGTTAATTTTATGTCTCCCTGATATTCTTTCTCCTCTAGACACATCAGGATTTTAATTAACTTTCTCCATTAATGAAATTCAGCTTAAGAACTTTTCACATACTTGATGTATAAAATAGCTCTGAATTTTGTGTGTAAATGTGCACACCATCAGAAGAGCAGCTGGGAGGTTTGGACTGTTGCTGATGAGATGGCTGAAAAAATACATAGAAATAAATGATGACTATTTTGGCAAATCTGTCAAACAGAAGACCTTGATATGACACTCCTTGACATGAGTACTAGAGAAGCACTCTTTAAAAAGAGGAACTTTACTGCATTTTTAATCGTCTGCTCCATCAGAAATGAAAGTATTGATGGAATTTTAAATAATTTCTGTAGTTTTTTTTTCTTTTCTTTTTTTTCTTAGCTAACATTGTAGCAAATACTGTCAAATTAGAAACAAAATTTAAAAAATAGCAGGAAATTAACTGACAAACTGGCCTATTCATTTGTAATACTGTACTTTGATAGAATCCTGTATTGATCAATATGACAGGGTTTTGATAAGGGAAGATTCTTGTTAGAAAGATGACTTTTGTACAGAGGAATCAATGATGGTGTGTGGAAGCAGTGGTCACAAGGGAAGTTGAAGTCAGTTGGTCAGACCTTAAATACAGCATAGAGAATTGAGAAAGAATATTTGTTGAACTATGTGTTATAGATGAAAGTGGAAAAGGAAAGGGTAATAGGGTCGAGAAATTCCAGATAATGATACTAGAGTGAAAGTTTGAGCACTGACTGTTATAGCTTAGATGGATCCTTACAAAATACAGTCATGTTTTGTTTTTGACAAAAAGTAGGAAAAATTAATGAGGTTTCTCTGGAGCTCTAAATGTGACAATTTCTGTAGCTTAACTTGTTAGAAAAATGAGAAAGAATTAATATAAAATATTGCCCTTTCCCTATTACTTTGTTGGGGTTTTTTTGTTTGTTTCTTATACTTCACTGGGGAAGGGATTTTGATAGAAAAAGACAGTGAAGTACAAAGTCTTAAAAGCTCACATATTGCATGAGTGACCTCAAAACTTTGTAAAAGAAACATTCTACATACATTTTATAGTTAGCAAGACTTCAGGATTTCTTTGAACCTTTGAGGTTTGAATTCAAGTAAAGATTTTAGTATTTTCTATTTTTGTGAGATTCATGGCCTTTCTGATTTAAATATTGAACTGTACCATGTAAAGTATAATTTTGGAAGAAGAACTATTTATGTGACTTTAGTTAATATTTTTACACAGAGGTTCTTTGACAGTTGTAAAATCCTAGGCAAGATAATGGAAAAAGTAAGTATTCTCTTTCAGTGTGCCACATACATCTTTAAAATAACATAGGGAATTATATTTGAAAAACAAATCCTTACAGTTTTTACATTTGATGTACCTCTATTCACTCCTCTATATAAACATATTGTTTAAAAATAAAATCTTACTTTCCAGGAAGGGGAAAAAAAGGAATTCAAATGTGATAAATATTTTAGCTTGTCCAAGGCTAATGTTGATTTAAATAGGTCTAGGTCTTCATGGTTGACAGCTGCAGATAATTAGCTTTTTCTTCCTTAACAAAGAAAACAAATGGAGCTGCAAGTCATTTGTTGCCTTTTATGTCATCATAATAATAATGTATGTATTTAAATTCAGCAGTTTCTTAAATTGATTTAGCGCTAAGCTGCCTACATTACGTGTAATGGGAGTGACAAGTAAAAGCTGCAAAGAATATTTGTATTGCAAGAGAAGGAATGATTGACATTAGCAGTTCCTCTTCACAAGAAAAAGCAATGTTGCAGAGCCTAAAAAATTGTCCAAAATATATAATCCCTAACATTTCAGACTGCAAAACTTAATTTTGAAAAATGATTACCACTTTAGTTGCTTTTAGTATGGGAACAACAATGGCCGGAGTATTTTTTGATAAGTAGTTCCTTTTAGAAATTTGTTAGCATTATCAGTAATGGAAATTACAGATAATAGTGTATGTATTTTTACATTCTAAGATAATATTTTAACCTAATTTGAAAGAAATCAAATAACAATGTCACAACTAATCAAAATATATATCCTGGAATGCAAAAACTGGCATATTAAATTGGCATATTAAAGACATACCATTTTGATAGGAAACAACTTCAGATTTGTGGTTCTATATTGTGAAAGATTGTTAAAATTTACAAATGTAAGTTATAAATTGGATGCTTATTCCTAGTGTGCAATTTTTAGCTGGAAAGATTCAGAAATAAATGTGTTAATCTAGAGATTTAGTCTGTTCTGTGTTGTTGATTGGTGTTGTCCAGGGCAAGCTAGTTAGATTAATCCTTAATTAGATTTTTCAAGTGTTAGTTTAATTATTTGTCTCAAGAGTATGTTTTTGTTGTTGTTTCTGAAGTTTGTCAATGCACTTACATAAATTCATATTTTGATTTAGCCTCCCAGGAATGTTCTTGCATTTGAAAGGAAATAACTAGGAGTTAAGAGAAGTGAGTCTCACTGTCTTCTTCCATCAGTACTTACGCCATGTTATTATTTTTTTTATTAAACTGGAGAAATAATATACTAGTACAAAATTGAGAGCAGCTTAGTTAATAAAGAATAGTTTTAAAATATTTAGCTTAGAATAATGTACAAGAAATATTTTGGAACTCAAACATCTTTATCTAATCCATTTATTTTGCAAACATTGTCCTTTTTGTTAGTCAATACAAGAAAGTAAAAATTCAAAACTCACTCAAAAAGCATATCAGTCTTATCGCATGACTTTCAACTTACCATCTGTAATTCACTTCTACCAGTCTTGTATCAGCTTCAAGATTGCTGAAGGGGCACTCTGTCCTGCTATCTGGGTCATTAATGAAGACATTAAACAATAATGAACCTAGTTTTCAATCCCTGCAAGTACTCAACTGGTAACCAGCCCATGGTTGGACTTTGAGGCACTGGTGACAACCATCTGTTGGTAAAATCTACTCAGCTATTCTCTTAAGGGATGTGTACCAGCAGTTGTGTTATCTTACAAATGTTTCTCAACTACAACTCAGAATTTAGTTTCTTCTTACCATGGGCTTCTTCAGTAACATATCTGTCTAAAATTATTCAGAGATTCTTAGATCTATGCATTCTAGATCTTAATCTGTCTTGCTCTTGATCCAAACAAATTTTTTTAAACTACTCAAGACATTTAGTGAAACGGCATTACAATATTAATTTCAACAAATCTTGTATTTAAACACTTTTTTTTTTTTTTTTTTTAAGTAATGACAGACAGCTGTGCTACTGTATTCCTGATCACAAATAGCAAATTTCAGATGTTGCACTAAAAAGTTTGACTGTGGGGCAGGAAGTGAAAAAGAGGTCCTAAATCTTTGTGAGTTTTTTTGTTGTTGCACAAGACTGATATTATCCAAATCCATTTCCTAACTAGATTAGATGTGTTCCTTTCATTAACTTTCCCTTTCCTTACTTATGTTCTCATCTGCAGTAGTATTCGCACCTTTGCTCTTTGATGTTTTATTTATCTATTAGCTGTTTTTCTTCTTACGTATTTACAAACAAGAAATCTGTCCAAGCATTCTTTCCTCTTTTCTTATTTTGAAGCTCTTACTACCTCACATTAGAGTGAATCACAGCCTCAGGTAGAGTCTAATTTTTGAGAAGTGCCTAGACTCCGTGAATTGCTAGTATTGATAGCACATAATAGAAACTTGATAGAACCATCTACTGTATTTTATTGTACTTTTCTTCTTCCTTTCCAAGCTGGAAGAATCTGAGTAAAATGTGCTTCTCATTGTTTAGAGAAGAAAACAAACTTCAAATGATACAGTTGTGTTGCAAGACAGAGGCATTGCTGTCTGCAGAAGTGGAAATTGTGTACAGAATGCCAACTTTAGAAGAACATGTTAAGGGCTGAGGACAATAAGGAAAAGACTCAGTGGAAATTCTAAAAAAAGATGATGCAAAAACAAAGAACCATCTGATGGGCCTATAAATCAGAAACTTATTTCAGGAAAGTTCCACAGCAAAAGGGCAAGTCCAAATGGGAGCTCCCTTTGCCCACTGTTTTGGGGGAGTCTTACAACTCCTTCTAACACCAGGAAGAAGCATAGGCTTGTGTTACATGTGTTAACTTACCCTTAGGTCAGTGTCATTGTTGAGCCTTTTAAAAAGTTGCAGCTGTCTGACTGAGGAGACAGAAGTCAGATTTGTTCCTATCCAGGACTGCAACAGTGATATAGTGAGCAAAGAGAGGACACTGGCTTTTAAAAAGTAACCTGCATACCTCACCTCCATCATAATCAATTAATGAAGTTTCTTTGTTCAAGAATTAAACCATGTCTGAATGTTCAATTTCTCATATATTTGTAATATCATGTCAGTAGATATTTCCATGCCTCCACATCTGTTCACTTTTCCTTTGCTCGTTAAGAGATGGGAGGTTTTAGGGGTAAAAGTCCAATTTTATTTGACTGTTGATACGGATTAAAGCCAAGGGACAGCTTGGCTTGCTAACTAGAACACCTGGAGTTTATTTAAGCTGCCAAGGAAGTATTTTGAAAGGAACAAGGTAGTTGTGTTGGAAGAGATTCATGCTCAGTATCAACAGACACAGTGCATGTGCGTGATAGCTTTCCAAGTATGACAGTGGTGTTAATTACACTTAAAGTATAGTGATAGGCACATTTTCCAAGCATGCTTCCACCATTAATCTAAAAGGAAAATGGATTTTCAATAGCTGGGATTTTTAAAGGAATTATTTAGCAGAGGTTGTACATGCCAAAAATTACAGACTGATTGGGAAACAAATTTTTAAACCAACCTTTGAAGAAGCTGTTAGAGAAGCATAATGAACAGCATCTACTTATTTGTAAAGAACTAAAAGCTTTCGCTACAAAGTGTTTTAATGGGATGCTTACATTGAGAAATGGAGATATTTTGGTGTGCAGCAGTTCTCACTGAACTTGTGTATTATCAGAGTTTAACCATAGTTTTAGCTGCAGAGCTATCAGTGCCGTGCCTGTGAATATGATCCCTTTAAGCTCTATGAGGTTTGAGAAATCCTGGGACTCATTTAAAGTTAAAGATTATGCACTTTATTCAAAATGGGACAGCATATCACAACGTATATGACAAAAGTCTTTTGACAGAGGTCATCAGCAGCTGTTCATGGATGAGTTTCATACTAACTGAAACTGTGGGAACAGGTACCCATGCACATATGAATTTTAATGAGATATGGTCATGAAACAAGAAGACACTCTACAGGACATTAAAAAGTGAATCTCAGTGAGGACAATCTACAAAATGATTGCTGTGAAAGTTATAAGAAAGAAAAGTAGCCCAAGTCCAGGACATGTAGTTATTAGAGTTCAAGTAGGGTGAAAATAAAGCTGGCAGATGCTACCTCATGCTACCCAGCAAGGCCAGCACCTTTCCCAACAGCATCTGCTTAATCTTCACCATAGACTTGGTGAGGATCCAGGAATCTCTTTGAAATAAATGGTGACACTGCCAAAAATTCAATACCTGCACAGCAGGAATAACATCAGTGAAGACATCACATTTGAAGTAGCAAGGTAGAACATGGCAGGGTAACAGTATAGTTTGAATAAAATGTATGATTACAATTCCTTGTTGTGTTGGTGAAATATAGGAACTGTTTTACTCATGATAGAGTTTCAGCCACTGACTTTCTAACCACAGACCTTGCTTATGTGCCTGACAAAAGGTAAAATGGATAAAAATTCTCACTTTCTTATAATGATTTTCATAAATGTGTAAAAAAAAAAAACAAACATAAAAAACTTGGAATCCATCTGAAAGGTTGTTCGTGTTTTTTACTAGCCCACTATTTATTAATTTTTAAATTTAGTCTTTAGGTATTCTCAATCTTAAAATGCCATGCATCTGAAAGAAAATTCAGACTGAACTGAATAAACTATCTCCTTGATGAAATCTTCTTTGTATACAAATACTGAGGAAGAAATATGGTTTTTTTTCCTGGTTTATGAAGGAGTGCTTATACATTCGTTCTATACCATTGGATGTACATTATTTGACTTCTTAAAGAATGGTGTTAGGGGCCTCCAGAGCCAGGTAGCTTTATCACTTTTGTCTTGTTTTGCTCTAGAAGAGTGAGTTATTTTCCCCTTTCTGATTGTTCTGTTGGCATTTAACATGTGTTTTTGTGGAGCAGCATTAAGCACTTCAGGTTTTTTTATGATACCTGTCTGTTATTTTCTTTAAAATATCTGAGAATGTATTTCATTTTATCATCCAGAGAGTGAGCCACAGAAGCCCTAATGCCTTCCCCAGATAATTGTGGCATCCTACCGTTAATAGTTACATTTGTATTTTGATCAGGGTAAGTAGCCCAGTGAAACCACAGCAGTCCATTTTGGCACCCCGTGTGGCACTGAAAGGATTGAGATGACAGAATATCTGACTAGTGCAAGTTAAAACAAAATTGCTGTAAGTGCTGAATTGTTTTAATAGCTTAATAGTTGTCTTTCACAATGTTGTTTTTTTCCTCATTTGCAGAGGTCTTTTGGAGTTTTTTCATGGAACCATATTATTTAGTTGCTATATGCATTCTTAGTTGTCCTGTTTACAATCTCCAGGGGCTGGATTAAGATTATCATTTTCCTGTGCATTATAACACCAGTCGGAAAACTAATGTGGTATTTATTTTTGACATTGCAGTCATTTTCATACTCATACTCTTTACTTTGTCTCCTTGGGGAGCCAGACTATGGGAGAAATGTCAAACCAATATGTTCCTATTGCTATGTTCCTGAATGTTTTTCAGGTTTATTTTAAAGTTAAACAACTATTTAGGAACATCTCCCAGAGATCTGCTCTGGGCAGGATAGGTATGAGTGGCAGGGAGTGTGGAATAGTGTAGGCAAGTACCTAGAACAGTGAGAAACCCACTGTTTTGGAACTTCACTCTGAAAAAACTTCAGAATTCTGGAAAACTAGTAAAATATTTGGAATATTTCTTTTGCCCTGGCAATTGTAGAGAGACACAAATCGCTGTAATGAGCTGAGGTCTAGCCTACGCCTACCAAGCCCTGTACAAAACTATACAGTATCCTAAAGGGAAAGAGATCTCAGGATCTGACGACAATACAGCAAGCCCTCCAGCTCCTGTGAAGGTCCCTGTGGTTGCTGCAGCCCCTGCAGTACCCTGCTGCTGCTTCAGTCCCTGTGACAGGCCTCGCAGTTTAACCAGTTCAACAGCTGTGTGTGGCTGAGCTGCCTGCCGAGTTGAACAAAAGCAAGAAGCTGTCTAACAGTTAAGTAGCCATCCTGGCCTTCGATATTAGGTGCTAGGAAGGTGTAGTCCTGAAATTTTAGGTCTGTAAACAACCGAATAAACACTGAAAAATGTATGTCCCATTCAGTCTCCTGTTCTCCTTCAGTTTACGTTTCCGTCCCTTCCTCTTCTTCATATGCAAACTGGTGCTACCTTTACAATAAAAGCGTGATATGGGATTTGTGTCCAGCTTCCCTGTCTGCAATTCATATCATAAAAATTATAGCGTTGCCCTTCTTCTGGATCATGAGCATGAAGTATTAGTTTATGTTACAGATTTCTTTGTAACACATTCTGTACTTTAAAACCAGCATTTACACTTACGTTGCTTTCCCATAGAAAAACAATTCACTTTTTTATAGCTGGGGTCTTGTGCTTCTGTAAATATTTTCTACAGCTATCTGCATGGGTACCTTAATCTTTTGCCTGCATTAACTGCACTGTTGGACATAAAATTCACAAATGTGGATATTATTATAAAATGTAGGGTAAGGCTCACAGACATTTGTTGCCCCTATGATGCCTTCCTAATGTCCTTTACATCATAATCGTATTTATCATTTAAAATTAGAAGGCAGGTGTATAGATATCTGAGGCTGTTGTTTGGCTTTTATGCCTTCCAACATTGTTTTCTTCTCAAATAGGAGGATAATGCATATATGTGTGAACATATAAGAGATTCTCAAAGGGCATCCTAGCATTGTCTTTGTGTACACACAAAGTTTCTTTTGTACCCACAATTTCTTTTGTAGCTTTTCCAGCCCTTCATACATCTCTATCTGTCACCTGTAAGTGGTCTCTAAGACTTGCAGCAAAAGAGATGAAAGTCACTGTTGTTTAGGTTGGTTAAATTGTGCAGCTGTTTGTCTATAATTTTAGAATGATAGACTGTGTACCCAACACCCAGTATCTTCTATTAATAATGTTAACCAACTGGAAAGTCTCATAGAAACACAGCTTTTACTTTCTGAAGAGAGTCCTAATGCAGTCTAAAATTTTCTCCGACTGCGTATAACTTATAGTAATACTGTGAAAATACAGTGTTCAGCTTGCTGACAAATTGAAGATGGAGCCAGGCATAATCACAGGGCTCAAGCAAATAACATGAATGGCCAGAAATTTCCTCTGGACTCCAGACAAAAGCTTCATGAATGTCATGTGGTGGTAGCTGATCTCAAATAACAAATTTTTGTTCTTCTGCAAAGCTCCAAGTCCTAGATTTCTGAATCAGAAAAGCTACATGTGGCTTGTATAAGATACTCTGTCCGTCTTTCTACTGTGCTACATCTGAGGACGAGGGGAAAGCTGGACTTCCCAAGGACCTGTTTCTGGGGGATTTGGGGGATTCAAAGAGCTGCCCGTCTCCTCCTGGAGGCATCTGCAGCCATCCTAGATTTGTAGACACAACTTCTTGCTCTGCGGTGGGCTGAAATACAACTAGTAAGTTTCTTTGGGGATCTAGCATAAGACATTCTGCTACTGAATCATTAAGAAAAGAAATGCAGCTTTCATCTATGGGACATTATAATTTCTGTTATTCCTTGCTGACATATATCTGTAGTGATACAAAATTAACTCAGTTTTCCTAATTAATGGTCTTCTTGTAACAAATCAGCCCATTTATAATGGTCTTCTTGTAACAAATCAGCCCATTTATGAGTTCTCCTTCTTACTTGTCTCTCTACAGCACTTGAAAATGGGCATGCTTTTTAGGCTCTGCAGCACCTCCTTGCTGTTTCTGCAGTCGGTGTCATATCTTACATGCATGGGTCTACTGGCTACATTTCAAATGCAACAGCCTAGGTCTTCCTGCTTTCACTGTGACTGTGGTCTAACCAAGACAGTCTTCATCCTCTTATTTTGTATTAATGGTAAGGAAACATATGGTGCCTCTTCATAGTGTTAGAAGGAGCTGTAAGACTCCCCCAAAACAGTGGGGAAAGGGAGCTCCCATTTGGACTTGCCCTTTTGCTATGAAGCTTATCTGGAAGAAGTTTCTGATTCACAGGCCCATCAGATGGTTCTTTGTGTCGTTTTCATTAGGATTCCCACTGTTCCCACTCCCTCAGCACATTCTTCTAAAGTGGGCATTTTGTTCAGGATTTCCACTTCTGCAGACAGCAATGCCTGTGTCTTGAAGCACAGCACAAAGCCCCGAAGCTGTCTCAGCAATAATACATGGCCATCCTAGAAAGCAGTTTGGTGCTGCAATTGGGGATATCTTTTTCCAGGATTGGGCTCTTTGCATGTGGCTACAGATGCACAGGGACCCTGTGTTGAACTGACTCCTAGGATAGGTCCATAGCCCTGAAATGTGTTCCCACTAGGTTGTCTCTGACCTTCTCACAAAACTCCCTGTCATCTGACCCTTCTCTCCTTCACGTATTCACAAGGACTTGTTCATCAGAATTGTGCAAAAGGGGCCAAACCTAATATATCTTCCTATTTGATTACTTTGGATTCAGTTTTAAACCTTAATTGATTAATTTCCCTAGATTATTGTAATGAATGTTTTTGAGCATTTTCTGTTTTTAAGGCTAGAGAAAGATTTAATATATGTAGCTTTACACTATATATGTTTTCTGTATATAGCTTTATACAATCTATAGAGCTATACATATATATGCACATAAAAGTATATAAAAGTATAAATAAAACATATTTCTATGATTTGCTAAGAGATTTACATCAAGATTTCATATGAATACTGAACTGGTATTCATATGGCTGGCCATTCCCACCAACGCTAAATCTGGGAGTTCTCCCAAAGGTGCAGGATGTTGTTTCAAATGTAGTTAATTGTATGTTTTGCCATTATGAGACTTCGTGGATCTAGCAGTAGCTGATTTCACTAATAAAATTGTATATTTGCAAACTTACTTGAATTTTCTTTGTTGCATTCTCCTCATTCAAAGAAGTAAAGTTGGTAGAGCATATAGAACTTGCAGTATACTTGATCTGAACAGGTTACTGTACTATGAGTGTGAGCACTGTTGTCTATGTTGATTTTGTTTTTCATGACTCATTATAAAAGGTGCAATTACACTGCATCATTTTTTTGCAGTCAATCTCTCCTGGCATAATAAACAAAATTTTTGGAATGGTTTATGTTGTGCAAATCCAACTGTTCTCTTTTGAGCTCAGAATAAAACTAGCACACAACTCCCCTTCAGCTTAGTGTTTTCATTTACAGCGTTTTTCCTGATATGTGTGGTCCTAACATTGAAACTGCTTCCATATCTTTGTAAATCTACTATGGAATTAAGAATAGGAATCAATGTCGTATGGTCTTTTTGGTGTTGTAAGTCATTTATTAATAAAATTTTACAGCATAATTGTTCACATCTTTGAGTAAAAATACTGAATAAAATCTCATAGCTGTAGTTTGTGGAATTTCACTGTCTATACTTACTGAATTTTCTTTGTTCTTTTTGGTATTTTATTTTCCTGTTGACCAAAACACCTAGCTTATTGTAGCTACATTTTTCCCTAAAATAGTGATAGAAAGAGGATGGGAAAGAAGAAAGTGCTGACTGTGGTAGGAAATCACAGAGCTACGAGAAGTGTGCTATTGTGACTTTGTCATTTTTGGGAAAAACGTAGTGTTTCTCTTAGTAAATAATTTGAAAGTAAGGAAGAAAAGGTCATTTGTATTTTACAGTGTGTTTTCTTGCAGAGTGTTAAAGCATACAGCTCATTCTAGTGTTCTACATTTGTATAATTTGGACTTCATAAAGAAATTTTGTTTTGCCCGAAGTGCTTAAATACAGTAATTGAAGTGGCAAGTATGACTGGCTGCACCAATTAGCAGCTCTGATATTTCAGTTGTGAAGAAGCCATTTAGACTTGGCTCATCTGTAAACATGTTCATTATGGATATAAAATGGGTGCAACAGAAACCAGAGTATGAATATGTCCATTTTTTAAACTCTTTTAAGTATTCTCATTCTCAACAGTAGTCACTGTTCTACACATCAGTTGATATCACATACTAAGACATAAATACCATATCTGGATTGATATATACACTAGAAGAAGTAACTCTTCAGTAGGCTTTTTTAAAACACATCATTCTGCGGAGTCTGGCTGTTAGGTCAGTTTTCTTTTGCAGTAAAAAAAAATTCTCCATATTGTGGTTGAGTTTTTGCATGTTTGTGTTGAAACTTGGCAGAACTACCTGTAGTATTTATCCATATATGCTAAATGAGTGAGTAGCTGAGAGCACTTGGTGTTTTTAGCAATGGTCAGTTGATTTCCAAGTTCCACTTGCTCTCCAAAAATTGTGATATAAACTTCACATTGATCTGTGTTACAGGCAAAGTAAGAGCTACTTGCTATTTCTAGAAAAGGTAAGTAGTTGGCTCTATGAAATAGTGGTGGAATTGCGTATTTAGTAAGTTAGTTCTGTAAGAATTAAACTGACTTCTGTACTGAGAGTCTGTGCATATTCCTTTATGTCACTTAAGTCAGTTCTAAATGGTGACAGCAGTGTGTTTGCTCTTTCTGTATGAAGAGAAAGTGTAGTATAATTAGTGTCATTTCTACAATTTAAAGAAGACTAAAATTAGTTGTGAAACGTTCTTACAGAACAAAAGCTACAAGACGAAGTCTGTAGAAATCAAAAAGGACAGGAAGGACAGCAGTCATGCTAGTGTAACCGTGCTAGATTCTTAGCAGTGAAAGAACAAGTAATTCCCCGTCTGTTTGCTGGAGATAATAAGGTATCATGATGTAATCCAGTCGTGGTGAATGAACAAGACTGTGGGTTTTGAAATTCATTATTAATAAGGCGAAATTACGTGAAGTGTACTGAGTATGTTATTTCGTACCTCCTACCTTTTTTGAACTAGTTCTCATTATTTCCACCTGTCAGGTGGTGGATAAATTTGAGACATCTTTCTGGTTTTCTCCAAGAGTGTTCTTTTCATCTTTTATTTGTTAAGACAGTGTACAGATCCAAACTGTCTTTTTTCTTCTATCTTCTTCACTGGAAATATTTGTACCTTAAAAACTCACATCTTTGTTTCTGAAGTTTTGTTTCAAACTTAATCTTCAATTCTACTCCCATTATTCTTTTGCATTTATCACACAACATGGTGTATCAAATGCAGAGGAACAGTTTTCACTCTCAGCATCACAGTGGTCAGTACCTTCTTTGTGTTTGATTTTGAATATGTGCTCTCCTTACCCAAACTTGTCATCTGCTGCAGTTCATTAGTATGGTTCTTCACTTTCTCTGTACAGACTCCTCAAACATAAGTAAAGCTTAAGGAAGGAACTTGAACATTCCAGATTTTCTGATGAAGTCGCCTCCCTTTTGATGCCTAGGAAATAGCAATAACTAAGAAGCAAAATGGCTAGTTAACCCAAATGCAGATTAATGTAAACATTGGTTCGGTATGTTTGTCTCCATCCAAGATGTCAGATGAGTTAAGAACACGTATATGAGATATGGAAAGAATACTGACAGAATTTTTTAGGTTGACATACTTTTCTAAATGAAAGTTTATGTTGTTTTAGACCCACAGTGCTGGTGTTTTTTGAGAATTCGAGTAACTGTGCTTCAGGATAAACATCATCTCTACCATTTAGAAGACGTGTCCCTTTAAAGCAAAACCAAAAAACAATAGGATGACAAAGTGAAGGTCTTCTCATGGTTTTATTAATTAGTAATTTTGAATTATGGCATACTGGCTAGCTATGAAATGTGTTAACACAGTTCTTAATCTGTGTTTTAACACCTCTACCCTATCATATCAAGAAATGTATGAAGAAATAGGAAATATTTTAATGCAGTTAATTTTCTTTGGAATGGACTGTGCATGGGATTTTTCTGCCTCTTTGAATCGTAGTGTTGTAAGACTTCTAGAAGGACAGGAAGTTGACTGGAGTGCCATGTAACTTAGAAAAGTCTTGCCTTTCTTCAGTTTCTGAAGGGGGAGAAGACTTGGACAAGCAAGTGTTTCTCCAGTATTATTTACAACTACGTGTAGACAATTTTACAGCTGTCAAGTAGAAAATGCTACTTCTGATTGCTGAGTTTGTGAGAAGTCTGTTCCATAACAAGAAACTCCAGTAACTAGAAAATAATCTTGATTATCACCAGAAGTACTTTGATGCACTTTTTCTGAAGTTATCAAGGTATATCATGGCATTTAGGAGGGAAGTAATTTACCTGTGCGTCTTCTATTCAGGAGGCTGTGTACTTAGTTCAGAGATGGACATGTTAACCTGAGAAATTGAGGGAAAATGTTTAACCCTAGAATTACAAAAGAATGAGAGTTTAGAAAAGGCTAAGATGGTCTAAATGATCTTTAAGCAGGCTAATTTTGTAAACTGACATATCTCCAATCCAATAGCGCTGGAGGCTCTGAAAACCTATAAAGGTCTAAATAACATCAGTTTTTATGTATTTTATATTGCTCAACGTTGCTTTTTATTTCAAAATTAAATTCAATAAAAATGTATTTTAACACTTCTACTCTATTTCTACTACTGGACTACAGTTCTTAGAAATTACATCACAGAATAATGTGGGCTGGATTGGACCTTGGGGACCATCTAGTCAGGCTAAAAGTAGGATTATATAGATCAGATTGGTCAAGACATGTCCAGTTCATTTTTCAGTACTTCCAAGAGTAGGGATGTCAGTTATATCGCCAGCATTGCTTCACTACTTTTCTGGCTAATTTGTTCTTTCCTTGGATAACAGTAAAATTTTTCTGTACACTTCTCAAGTCCAAAGAAATCCATTTTGATTGATGCCTCCACCCTTCCCCCCCCTTCAAATCAGATTTCTCTAGTATCTACAGAGTTACCATACAAATTCTACTCTATTGTTAGCAAAAGCTTGAATGTAAGGAACAATCTTAGGTGAAAAGGACAGAGATGCTCTCTGTGGATCCTTTAGAAATATCAGATTATGGCATAAAAACATACAAAACAGATAGGTAAGAGATACTAAACTCTTGATATCTGTTTGTTTATAATAGATTTATTGAAAATATGGTTTAAAAAAAAATCTCATGTAGATTCCATGCTTTTGGGTCCCATACCTTTTATACCTTTTCAGCTTGGTCAACTTGGTCAGCTGTTTTCATCAGAATATTTTAGTTTTTTTGAAGTAGTTAAACTGTGTTTCAGCTATGGCAGTTCAGAAAATCCATCAATGTGATGTGCTTCAAATAGCACCCTGTAACTGAATCATAGAATGGCTTGGGTTGGAAGGGACATCAGAAATCTAGTTTCATCCTCCCTCCTGCTGGCAGGGTTGCTAGCCACTAAACCAGGCACTAGATCAAGTTTGAAAAGTAGGCCAACGAGAAACTAATGGGGTTCAATAAAGCCAAATGCAAGGTGTTACAAGGCAATCCCAAGATGTAAGTACGGAGTGGGAGAACACACTGAAAGCAGGCATGTCAATTAGGACTTAGGGGTTCAGGTAGATGATAAACTTAATAGGAGCCAACAGTGTGTGCTTGCAGCCCAGAAGGACAACAGTATCCTGGACAGGATCGAAAGAGGGACAGGGAGATGACTGTCCACCTTTGCTCTGCCCTTGTGAGGCCCCGTCTGGAGTACTGCATCCAGGTCTGAGGCTCTCAGCACAAGAAAGATGTGGAAATTTTGGAGTGGGTCCGGAGAAGGCCACGAAAATGATCAAAGGGCTGGAGCACCTTTCCTATGAAGCTTGCAGAGCTTGGCTTGTTGTTGGCTTGTTCAGCCTGAAGAAGAGAAAGCTCAAAGGAACCTTCCAAGAGAGCTATTGCAGCCCTCCTGTGTTTAAAGGGATCTTATAAGCAGGAGGGAAATGTACTTTTTACATGAGTAGATAGTGATAGAATGAGAGAGAACGGTTTTCAACTAAATGAGGAGAGATTTAGATTGGCTATTAAGGTGAAATTTTTCACTTCATGGAAGGTGAGGCATTGCAAAAGATTGCCCTGAGAAGCTGTTCAAGGCCAGGCTGGATGGGAACCTGGGCAGCCTGATCTTGTGGGTGGCAACCTTGCCCATGGCGTGAGCCTGGGACAAGATAATCATTGTTTTCTTCCAACCTAAGCTTCTTAATGTTGCTGTGTTTCCATAAGGTAATCAGTAACTCATCTGCTGTCCTGCTAGACATACATTGTCTCCCAGACTGGGGGAAATGAGCGAGATTTTATCCAATATATTCAACCTGGAATAGTTTGCATAGATTACATAGAATTTTCCTTGTAATAACCTTATAAATAGTACAATATAAAAAAACTGTGTTTTTAACTGAGATTCATAAATTTCAGAGCCGTACTCTATATCCTGGGAAGTCAGGGGGGGCGGGGGGGTTGTGAAAGAGTGATAGAAATGGAGATTAATCACTGGACATAAAGTCTCCAAAGTCTCCAAAAGCTGGAACAGTACTGTCATGATGTGTCCTACTTTTTTTTCTTTAAATGCACTTATAGCTGTCACTGACTTAGTCGGCTGTCATAGTTTTGTCGGCTGCTGCTAACTACTAAAACACCTATTTTCTAGCATATAAAATTTGTATTTACTGTAGTGCAGTTTTTTCAACTAATATGGTAAAGATGAAATATGCATTTCAGTTACTTTCAAGATATTTTATACAAAGGTGACATCACATAGTTATGTACGTAATTATATTCCAAGCACTTCAATTAAATACTGAATGGATTTGAATTATAATATGAAAAAAACCAAGATCAGTGCTGTCTGCTTGAAAATCTTTTGAGCTGTGTGTGAGCCTGTAATATCAGCTCTAATGTTTCCAACTACTTTGACTTCTCAAAAATTTAAACAAAGCATTAGCCATTTCGAATATGTTCTTATGATGTATAGACTTTGAAGCAATCTTTGTGTAGTTCAGAACTAAGGTAAAGGTGCCCCTATTCCTTTTCTTTTCCCATTATACATAAAATTAATTATTAGAACTGGTGTTCTCTAATTTGACATAGAGTAGCAGTAGCATGATGGTTTGTTTTGCTTTCAGCTGTTTAATTTTGTACATATTCCTAAATTTAAAGGGAGTCTTCTAATATTTTTGTCTATTGAATGCTCTTAAAAATACTCATGAAGAGCTCTTATGGCTTTAATTGTTATTTAATCCCTCTAACCTCTCTTTACTATCCAGCGATTTACTATCCACATTCTGAGTTGGCAAGGAAAAGAAGAAAGTTAATAAAGTAATCAGGGTAATAATCCAGGGATGTGAGGTGTTTCGTACTGAAGAAATGGCTAAGTGGAGCATTTGGAAATTATCATAGTTATTATCATTATTATCATTATTATTATTATTATCATTATTATCATTAATAACTTTTAATCCCAAAGTGTTAGGTGGCCTGTAGGGGTAATCACAAAATAAGTAATCATTAATAATAATGGCAGTTTATTTAATAACAGTCACAGTGTATCACAGGTTATTTATGTATGGCCTGAAGCTTATCTGAATCTTTTCAGTGGTGTCCAGTGACAGGACAAGAGGCAAAGACAAGAGTGGGAACTAACTGGAACACAGAATGCTCAGTGTGAACAGTAGGAAGCACTTCTGTGCTGTGTGGGTGACTGGGCATTGGACAGACTGTGGAGTCTCCTCTGTGAAAATGTTCAGAAGGCATCTGAGCGTGCTCCTAGTCAACCTGCTGTAGGTGCCCCTGCTTGACACTTGGACCGGGAGGCCTCCAGAAGTCCCTTCCAGCTTTAATCCTTTCGTGAAAATAACACAGGAAGCATCATGAATGTATACCAAAAAAAAAATGTGTAGCATGGACATAATGCATAGAGAAAAGAAACAATTTCCTGTAAATACTGCTTACTCTGTTAATCTAAGTGACTGTCTCCAGTGACTATAATACTTTAACTTTTCATTTGATATTTTGATCTATTGAGTGATGAAAGAAATGGTGTTCCCCAGAGGTCAATGTTGAGGTCACTCTACTTTAGTATTGTCATTGTTGATCTGGACGAGAGGATTGAATCCACCCTCAGTAAGTTTTGAGATGACACAAGAATGGGAGGAAGTGTTGATATGCTGGTAGGTAAGAAAGCTCTACAGAGAGGTCTGGGTAGGCTGAATCAGTAGGTTGAGATCAATTGTATGAAGTTCAGAAAAAGCAAGTGCTAGGTCCTGCACTTCAGTCACAACCCCATGCATCACTAAAGGCTTAGGGCAGAGTGGCTGGAGAGCTGTGTGGAGAAAAAGGATCTGGGGGTTTTAGTTGACACCAGTCTGAACATGAGCCTGCAGTATGTCCAGGGGGCCCAGAAGGCCAGCAGGATCCTTGCATCAGAAATGGAGTATCCAACAGGACCAAGGAGGTGATTGTCCCTCTGAACTTGGCACTGGTAAGGGTGCAGCTCAAGTACTGTGTTCAGTTTTGAAGACTGAAGTACAAGAAAGACATTGAGGTCCTGGAGCATATCCAAAGAAGGGCAGTGAAGTTGGTAAAGGGTCTGGAGCACAAGTCTTACTAGGAACAGCTGAGAGAACTGGGATTGTTGAGTCTAGAGAAGAGGAGGCTTAGGGGAGACCTTACTGCCCTCTACAACTACCTGAAAGGAGGTGGTACTGAGATGGGGGTTGACATCTTCTTCCACCTAACTAGCCATAGGAGAAGGGGCAATGGCCTCAATAGCCAGGAGCAGTTCAGATTAGATATTAGGAAACATTACTTCTCAGAAAAAGTGGTGCATTGTAACAGGCAGCCCAGGAAACTGGTGGAGTCACTGTCCCTGGAGGTGCTCAAGAATCATGAAGATGTGGCTCTGATGGACATGGTTTATTGGGCACGGTGATGATGGGTTAACAGTTGGTCTAGATGATTTTAGTGATCTTTTCCAACCTTAATGATTCTATTATTCTGTGAAAACAAACAACACTTCTATTTTTATGTGTTGTTTTCCTCTCTTTTGTTAATGTCGGTTTTCACATGCACGCTTTAGACAAAAGAACTGCAATACAGTATCTCATTAGAAAAAATAACAGAACTGACCTTGGAAGCTAAGTCTGAATTTACTTTCAGTACCATATTTGCAGTGCACAATTGAGATAATTTTTTTTTTTTTTTTTTTTTCCAGGTGTTGCACTGCACTTATGCTCTTTCTCAGAAAGCATTAGCTGCTAGGCAAAGTGCCTTGAGTAGTGGTTACCACTGCTTGAAGTATTAGGTTATGTTCACTCTCCAACATACATTTTGTTAAGCATTTTCGAAACTATGAAGAAGTAGTGATAAACTTTATAATTAATTTGACAGTATCGTTGGTGCATCAGAACAGGATCTTGGATCAAGCTAGGAATTCTATCTGATACTAAAGCAGTCATGCTGAATAGAGGTACTTAGCCTAGACTTACCAGTTTTTATTTTCAACACTTTTTTCAGGAGCTATTAATCTTAACAAAAATATCCAATTGCAATTTTTTAACTAAAGCAGTGACTATGTCCTTTGAGAAATGCAAGAACTGAAAAAGAAGCACCATACAAAGAATTCTGTATACTTTGCAATACTGATGATGGCCCTGGAAATGCACACAGATGTCTAGCTTCTGTTCACTGTTTCTCATGCTCTGTGCCTTTGTGTACAACCACTTCAGAGAAGCAGCCTAGCCCAGAAGGGGTGTAGGTGGTTTATCTATACTGATGACTTGTAGGACTTTCTTGTTTACATGTAAATACTTCGGGTCCCACCACTTAAGCCCTTTTTTGTAGATTACATGTTGCCTTTCATTCATCTCACCCCAGGCCCTTTGTTCTGTCCACTATCCCCTTACAAAACTGCTGGTAACTGGACCCACAGCCCAGCTGCTCCTGGTTTAAATCCCTCATTATAAAGTGAGCTTTCCTGATGGCAAAGATAGTTTTAGCCCCACTTAATGAAATGGATGCAATCTCTAGTAAGCAGACAATGATCTTTGGAGTCCAGTTGTCATAGAACCCAGTGTCCTGTTGTCAGCACCAGTTCTATAACCTACTGCTGACACATGGTATCAGCACCTTACTCCTCATACTTTTTCACATTGTTGGCAGGATCATGGAGAACATCACCTGGACTTTTCCACTTACAGAATCTCTGGTTGAAAAATTAGTGTCTGGTAATAGAATTAAAGTAATTGATGAGTTGCTAGATTTGTTTTCTGTAACTGTTGTACTTGCTAATATCATTTCAGTAGAACATCTCTTCAAAAGTTTGTTCTGTTCTGTTGTTTGTGAAGGTAATCTTGTTGTTCGTGTATATTGATTTCTAGGCTGGATGTGTAATATTGATGTATTGCCTACCAAGGGCAAATGCAATTTTGAGGTGTTTGCAGATAAAATTAGTAGGTTGATGAAAATGAAAGGATTATGACATTCATTCAGCTTGAGTGTCAATGTGCTTGTTCTCTGTGACTTTCTGGAAATATGGAATTTCATTATGACAATCTTTGATTAGTATTTCTCTTAGATGCTTAGTAATATGATTGTCCTAACATTTTTTTTTATTTTTATTATTGTGTTTTTGGAGTTGGTAACAGTAACCACTTCCATTGGTCCCTTCCAGCTGTGTATATCTGTGTTTCCTCTTGCTATCACTCTGCTATTGTAGCATTATGCTAATGTAAATTATATGTGAACACACAGTATCACTTTATATACTTTATTCTGTGCCATTCAGTTAATCACTGCTCATCCCATAGATCCTTAAAAAGATTAAAAGATTAATGAAATCCATGTTGTTAACTGAAGTATTAGCAACCCATCCTTATAGCAGCAGTGTTCATCCACTTGCTTTGGTGTAATAATCTTAAGGCAAGCAAGTAATCTGTATTTAGTAAGAAACTGGTGTTAAAACATGGAAATATGTTAATATTCTACAAGTACTTATAATATTACCCTTTGTCACTGTGAATGGCGTGTATAAACTTCCTTCTTTACTGCTAATAACTACAGTTGGCTCCTTGTATTCATTCAGCATTTCTTGTTTGAAGACTGTTATTCATAAAATGTTTATTTACACAAATATTAAAAAGGAATGCTTACCTGAAACTCTAGGGTATTATTAATACTTGTTTCAATATATACTACTGGCCAAGAAACAAGTGTTCTGGATTACCTGTTGAAAGTTAATGTTCTAAGAAGCTTTCCTTTACTGTGATGTGAAAACACACTGCATAGCTAGAAATTCTTCGTAAGTGTACTGATGACTCATCATTATAAATTCTTAATACGTGAAGATTAGCTTTTTATTCTGACCCTTAGAAGCATATTGTTACTGCATGTTATTACAAGATCTTGTTCACTTTACCTTCTGGTTCATTTAATTTAGCCTTCAAGAGAAGAAAAAAGAAATTTCGTACACACTTAAAAGTAAATAACACATTTCTATTTTCTGCCTTGATGAATTATTTTGTGTAGATAATAAAGCATATGTAGCTGATCAAAACTTTTGAAAACTCTAGCAGTTAAAAAAAAGTAAATAAGTTCAGCATAAAATAGTCCAGCAGCAAAATAAACAGTAATCATTAATATGACACATTTTAACAATCTTGTTTGATTAGTAATTGATAAGAGTTAGACTCCTTAACCATTTAGTCTAGATATTTCAAGTCTAAAAAACAGAATGAGGACCTATTGAGTCTGTGTATAAAGAAATTGCTAGGGAACTTAACAGACAACGTGAAATTTTACAGAAGAGTTTTGCTTTAAAGAGCTTTGCTTGTATTCTGTCTGCTAGACTGAAGAACTACTAATCTCACATTCAGCAGCTGGGCTTGGGCAGTATATTTTTCCCACTTGGAGAGGTTAATTAGCTTTCTTTCAAAATGTGCCCTTTGTAGCTTCCATACATGTGATACAGCAGGCTCTAGCTATACAAAGCAAGATCATTAACAGGTGGGTGTGCCCAACTCCTTAATTAGACAGAATGAAAAGAATCTTTATCAAACAAGCATCTGTTACTTGTGATACACCTGACTGCCATTAGGCTAAGATGGTATCTTTTCTGATGAAATATACAGTACTGTTGCTTATATGTAGCAGAAGTGAGAAATGCAGAGACATAATCTAGATAATCAAAATCTGTTCAAGGAACACTGATGCAATGTAAAACAAATATGTTGGCTGACTCAGGAACATAATGTTAGAAAAACTAATAGTGAATAGGAAGACAATAAAAGTTTACTTCCATACTTTCTGTGAGGTACCTGCAAGAGTAAGTCTGTGATGTATAATATGCCACTGTGAAGAACTGCATTTAGGATAAAGACTTAGAGCGGAAAGATGAAAAAAATATGTTTCAATAAATGAATATTAAGTTGTTAGGTATATTTCTGCTTAAGAAAAACTGACAGCAAAGTTTATATTCCCCAGCCATGCAGTAGCCATCCTGGCCTACCTTCTGATAAATCAGTCTATAGAGCTACTAATTAAGCTATCAGATTATTAGTCATAGAATCATAGAATTATTTGAGTTGGAAGGAAGCCTTAGAGGTCATGTCGTCTAAATCCCCCAAATGAACAGGGACACCTGCAGCTAGATCAGGTTGCTCAGAGCCTTGTCGAGCCTGGTCTTGAACATCTCCAAGGACAGGGCTCCCACCATATCTCTGGGCAATCTGTTACGATGCCTCACCACCCTCACTTGTAGGAGACTTTTTCAGGAAAATTCTACTCAAACTAAATCTCCCCTTTTTAAGTTTGAAACCACTTCTCCTTGTCCTATCACAGCAGACTCTGTGAAAGTCTGTCCTCTTCTTTCCTGTAGCTCCTCTTCAGATACTGAAAGGCTGTTATCAGGTCTCCCTAGAGTCTTCTCCAGGCTGCCTAGCTCTCTCAGCCTGTCCTCATAGGGGAGGGGTTCCATCCCTTGAATCATTTTTGTGGCCCTCTTCTGGGTTTGTTCCAACAGGTCTTTGTCTCTCATGGACTGATGATTCCATACCTGGATGCAGGTCTCCAGGTGTGATCTCTCTAGTGCAGAGTAGAGGTGCAGGATCACTACCCTTGCCCTGCTGGCCACACTTCTTTTAGTGTAGCTCAGGATACATTTGGCTTTCTGGGGGGTGAGGGCACACTACTGGCTACTGTCCAGCTTGCCGTCTGCCAGTGCTTCCAGGCCCTTTTTGGTGGGGCTGTGCTCAATCTTTTTGTCTCACTCCAGTTTAAAGGAAAGAGAGGAGGTTCTTTTAATATATGTATACCTGACGGCAAGATTAAGACACAACAGGTCATATGTTAGCTAGACCAGTTTATTACAAATCCTAATTGCTTAAGGATATGGGGAAGGGAAGATGGGAGATAGAAAGGAGATAAGAACAAGGAGTTTTTGCAGAGAGCAAGAGAGAGAGAAGATAGTCACCGTCTTGAGTCCAGCTTGGTTTGTAGTTGTTTGTGGATCTCAGGAACTCATCCAGTCACCGCGGGGGATGAGAGAGAGCCAAGAAGCTTTGCAGCAGGCAGGCCCTGGGGGATCTCTTCTAAACAGGTTTCTCCCCTCTTTGCCAGTTCTTCTTCAAAGTCCTTAGTTTAGTGATAGCCTTTTACCCCCCATTTCTCAGTTACTCAGTTACTCTCTGTTAGTGTGACAGACCTGGCCAAACAGATAAGCCAGCAGGGAGCTGTGCCTTCATTGCCATGCACAAGCATTATCGCCTTTTGCACTGGTCAGATCCTTCAAGCCACAACCCCGAAAAAGACTGCCCCACTTCTGCTTATCTTTATAATCAGAAGTACTGTGGCACAGTGATACCCATCACTCACCCCCCTCTAGATAATCTGAAAGAGTCAGTTAGACTCTTATCACCTTTTCATTCCCCAGTAGAAGTGTACAGTGACTCTGAGGTAGAGCAGCACATCACACTGTATGGGCTTAATGCTTAAATGCATTGCTGGCACCAAACTGGCAGCCAGATGTGAAGATTAAATGAACTCAGTCACCAGTGCACTATGGTCACCACCCCTGGCTCAACTTGAGGCCATTACCTCTTCTCCTATGGCTAGTTAGGTGGAAGAAGATGTCAACCCAGTTCTCTCAGCTGTTCCTAGTAAGACTTGTGCTCCAGACCCTTTACCAACTTCACTGCCCTTCTTTGGATATGCTCCAGAACCTCAATGTCTTTCTTATACTTCAGTCTTCAAAACTGAACACAGTACTTGAGGTGCACCCTTACCAGTGCCAAGTACAGATTGATGAGATGACAAAATTTGAAGTTTGTCAGGTCAGTGTAGCAATGCTGGCTGTACTGTTGTCCGAGGACAGGCCATGGGATTCCCAGAGGTATCTTTCAGTTCTCTGTTGGAGTTCTCTCCCACAAAGATCTGGATTTACTCTCGTGTCCCTTTAATGTCTTATGTATTATTATGTGGACACTGCCACTTGTAGGACTGGGTTCAAAGTACCTGATTCTTGACTACTCCAGCATCCTTCAGCATCCTTCAGTACCTAACAACAGACTGTCATCTAGCACTGACACTTGTGATCTCCCGTCTCACTGCTTCTCCACAGTAATTGATGACTGACTTACAATCAGGGTATCCTCTGTTCTTGTCACAAAGCTGTTATCTTTTTCTGCACTAATGTCAACTAGACACTCTCACTGACAAGTGCTGCAAAGACAGGAATGTATGATATTCACTCTTAGATTGAAGAACTCCAATCTGATATTTCAAGCATCTTGAATTACAGTTGTAGTGATCAAGTACTGTGTCTGAGATGTGGCATGGTAACTAACGTAGATGTGGCAATATGGAACAGATTCTTACAGTCAAAATGATATCTTGCTATAGTCAGCACTCTTCCTCCCTTCCAGTGATTGACATGTTTGTACACTCTAACTGGGAAAACAGCGTGTAATTACATGTAAAGCTAAAGGATGGTAGGAAATAATGCATTTTAGTTCTTTTTGATTGTTCACTTTTTCTTCCTAATGGAGAGGCAAAATAGTATTTTTTTTCTAAATAATTTCAATCAAAAAAAAAAAAAGTTTTTGCTAATAGTCACTTTGCTTTCTATGTAGTAAGAATATTTCTTTACAAAAATCTTTGGCTTTAGGATTTGGAAGATCATCTGCAAGGGGATTAAATGCAACCTGAAACTCATGGTTTCCTGTAACAGCCAGTTTCATTGCTTTCCTTCTTCTAAAAATTTCAAACTCACCCAGTTTTTTATCTTATTCGCAGTGGCTTGATGCTGAGCAAGAACTGAGAAAAACTTGAATTGTTCAATTTAGAAAATGGTTACATTGTATAAGTAAAAGTTCAGCAAAATGTTAAAGCTAAAATGCTCATTCAATTGGGAATGTTGTTATGACATTTTTTTTTGTTTTGTTAACCCCCAAAAACACTCACTATCCCATTGTGCTGTGCTGTGACTCTCTTCAAAAGATATGAAGATCACTGCCATATATGTTATTTCCATAGATAATTGTAAGCATATTTATATAAAATATAAATTCCCTTTTTGCCTTTATTTGCAAAAATAGTTTTCTAACTCTCTAACTCGGTTTATTTACAATGTGGAGAAATTTAGTTTTGTGCACCTACAAGTCACTTTAAAAAATGATTGCATGGGAAAACAGATTTTTTTTCCTGGTCTGTATTACTGGAAGTTGACTGTTCTTGTTAATATTGTTCAGTTAAAATAGACTGATATGTGAATTGTGATGTTGTTCTTCAAATTAAATAATTCTATTTTGGATTTTATGTTGCATTTTCTATAAATGTGCACAAAAAAGGAATGGAATTTGCTCTTTCACAGTAAATGCATTTATCCTGAGAACACTCATTTTTAATCAGGATTTTAAGCTCTTATTTAATTAGGACTTCTAACATTTCAGTAGTCATCTGTGAAGTCTGGTTTCTTTCTGCATTTAACTTTTGCCAGGTGTGCTGTACAGAAGTATAGAGGTCAGACATCATAATAACTTTGAGAGCTTATTGAGTTACTTAAGACAAGTTTGGTCATTAGTTTTCAGTCAGAATATTTCAAAAGCAGTACAGTCTCCGATGTACTATAGGCATGGGTCACAAAGTTTAAGCCAATGTTGTTCGCAGCTGGCAAGGTCCTATCTCAGCTTGTCCCTTACCCATGCCAAATTTATATGCCTATTTCCTGCTCAAATTAATTTGCATGCACAGTCAGGAGGAGGGACTGCAGAAACCTGGCTTTAAATCAGGTTAAACTACTTTGGAACACAGCCTTGAAAGGAAGGTCTGTTATTGCAGCTGGTTCAGTAGTCAAGCAAGGAGAATATTGAAGTTTCTAATGAGCTTTTTAGGTTTAGTTGTGCAATAACAAGTTCTTCCTCCTATGAATTAGTATGCCCGCGAGTCATTACATTTTCAGTAATGGCTTTGTTTCAGAAAGTGTTGTAGGTCTTTTTTTTTTTTTTTTTTTTTTTTTGGCGGGGGTTCTTTGTTTGGAGGAGATTAAATGATACTTTCTTCCCAGCTACCCATCTGTACTTATACAGTTAAGCTAAAAAAAATCACATATTGGTATTCTGAATATTTGCAGACTTTTCATAGGAACTTATTTTAGTGTGGATTATAATACTACTGATCTTTAGTGATACTGGTCCTCAATTTGACAAAATATGCTGGTACTAATATAGATGAATAGGGATTAAGACAAGTCAGATTTTTGGATAGCATTTAGGTTAGAGACTACTATTGTGTTCACTGTAATCCTTCACAGAAGTACACAGGCTTCTGTTTTGAAAGTAGTATGCAATGAAGTAACTGCCTCATCTGGTTCTTATTTATACTGATTAATAACCCACTGCAGTTATTATTATTTTTTTAATCTACCTCCTAATTTTCATTTAATGTTGATTTGCCTTCCAGTCGATTGTATTACTACTTCTGCCACGCAAAATTGAGAAATCCTGTAGTTCCCTGTATATTCCCTGTAGAGCAAAAGTCTTCCTCAGTTGTCTTTTTGATAATGTTTTCTTTTTAGGGCATTTTCTTTGTCTCTCTTAACTTTTTTATGTTGAATCCAGATTCCAGTTGTTCCTTTTCAAATGTCAGTGTCAAAATTCTTGCTGCTCTTCTACTACTTACCTACTTCTGTATGGTTTTGTTGGCAATGAGTTCCTTCTTCTCATAGTTACAACTACACAGGTTGATGTAATGCTTTCTACTGAAGGTTATTTGAGTTCTTTTTCGCTGTGACTCTTTACGTGCTTTTTAGAGTCTTTCCAGATTATATCCCTTCATTCTGTAGTCTGTTGGTTTAACTTTGAATTTCATATAGACTTTTTAATAAAATTTAGGAAGACAGAAAAGGAAAAGATTTGAATGTTGACCGGTTATCTACAAGTGTGGGGAAGACAATGCTTACTGCTGAGTTGTCCCCAAAGTGACAAAATTCAGATACCTAAGTGAGATGTTTTTATGTATGTAAATAAAAGAATGTAAGATTATACTAAGATAAAAAAAAACTAGCATTTGCAGTATGCTAGTATGAGAAAAGCCTTTTAGCGAACACCAACGTTGATACTAGCTGATTTTATGGTCCAAATAGGGTAACAAAACCCCCAAATTGCTGTGCTATAATAAGTGCCAAAATAATCAAATAAACAGATGCACTAATCTTACAATTTTGCTTTTAATTTTACTCAGAGATCACGATGCAGACATCAGAAGCTGGGTCGGATACAGGTTCAACTGTGACTTTACAGACATCTGTGGCTGGCCAGGCAGCAGTGCCCACGCAGGTAGTACAGCAAGTACCAGTTCAGCAACAGGTAGGTGGCTGTGAGCTTTGGGAAGATTGAAAAAAAATCAGGAGGGGTAGTTCTTCACAGTGTAGTGTAGAACATGATATTGTAGGCTGCTAAATGAACTGTTTTGCTCCACTTTAATGATTTTATTTTGCTGAAATTAAAATAGCTACCTAGGAAGGCAAGCTGTTTTCTGAGTCTGTTCTTTATGCTAATGCATCCAAAAAGCACTAGTAATACTCCATGTGATTCTGGCAGTAGATTATTGTATACTTCATGGAGTAACTCACAGAAATTAAATTTATATTACTGAATATTTACACTTATGTCTTTACATAATATATTTATGATACTGCTTCTTGTATGATTTCTTCTTTAATTCTCAGTTCCAAGCAAGTGCAATATAAATGTAAAAAATGCATCTCTAGGCTTGATTCACTGCAGATCTTTACACACTGTTCATACCTCACACCTTGTATCATAAAAAACTGTTTTCTTCTATCCGACCTAAGTCTCCCCTTTTTCAATTTGAAACCATTTCTCTTTGTCTTATCACAACAGACCTTGCAAAAGAATCTGTCCTCCTCTTTCTTGTTGCTCCCCATAGATACTGAAGGGCTATTACCAAGTCTACCTGGAGCCTTCTCCAGGCTGAACAGCCCCAGCTCTCTCAGCCCTGTCCTCTTAGGGTAGGGGTTCCATCCCTTGAATCATTTTTGTGGCCCTCTTCTGGGTGTGTTCCAACAGGTCTTTGTCGCTCATGGACTGATGATTCCACACCTGGATGCAGATCTCCAGGTGTGATCTCACCAGCACAGAATAGAGATAAAGGATCACCTCCCTTGCCCTGCTGGCCATGCTTCTTTTAGTGTAGCTCAAGACACATTTGGCTTTCTGGGGTGTGAGGGCACATTGCTGGCTGGTGTCCAGCATGCCATTCACCAGTGCCCCCAGGCCCTTTTTGGTGGGGCTGTGGTCCATCCTTACATCCCCCAGCTTGTACTGATAGTGGGAGTTGCTGCAACCCAGGTTCAAGACCCTGCACATTGTTGAGCCTCATAAGCTTCACCGGGGCCCACTGCTAAAGCCTATCTAGGTCTGGATGGCATCCCATCTGTCAGACATGTCAACCACACCACACAGTTTGGTATCATCTGCAAACTTGCTGAAGGTACAGTCAATCCCCCTGTCGATGTAATTGATGAATTTAATAAAGGGAATTGGTACTGACTCCTGAGGACACCGCTCTTCAAATAACGCTATATATATCTGTGCTGTTTTAGCAAATATAAAATTGTGGCTCAGAATAAGAGGCAACTGCATAAGGATGGAATAAGAGCATTTCCCCTCTACAGCTGTATTTAAGCCTCATGTCTTTCGAGCAAAAGAGTACCTCCTGATATTTTCAGCTAAAACAAATCCCTAATTTTCATATAGCTAGTACAAATATGGATCTCATAAAACTCTACTATGGAACTCCAAAACAGAAAAAAATACAAATTCAGTTACTGAAAATCTCAGATCTCAGATTTTACTCAATACTGCAGTGGTGGTAGTTGGTTTTGTGCAGCACAGAAACAGTCACTGTTGAAGTATGATGGAGGAGATTGGTGGCAGGACAAAAATGTATACATGGAAGCAAACAGCATCAAGAGAAGACCAAACTGTTGAGAGTGTAATTGAATTGTCTTAATAGTTGGAGGAATTTTCTCAGTTTGCTTCCTCAAATATGGAGATTTTCATTAACATATCACTGCTTTTTCAACACGCACTTCAGCACAGAGCAGCAAACTTCTAAAGATTAAAAGTTAACTGCACTTTGTATTTTATGCCATGAAAAGTAAAAGGAATGGAGAAATAAAACAAAAATTCATATAATCAGTTTTATAAAAGTATATCAATGCATCTAAAGTTGAACAAAGCAGTTATTGTAGTCAACATTCACTGTGGCCATCACCTCATGAAGTAATTGTTTCATTAAACTGGAGATGCAGACTTGTGCTAATCAAAATTAGTCTTAAAGCAAAATCATGCTCAGCATAAAAGAAACATAATCATAGGCTCACATTAAGCATTACATACCTATGAATGTGCTTAGAATATTACAGCATATGCTATTTATATTTTGTTTGCCAAAAGAATTCCAGACTAATGAGAGTACAAAAATTATTTTTATAGCTAAGGATAGAAAATAATGCATATGTAAGTATTTGCACAGGCACTGTGAATATGGTCTCTTTAAAATGAGGTTTAAAATTCTTCACATATTTCACTCTGATTTTCTACTCTCTGTTTACTAGTGCTTTGAACATCTGCACTTTATCAAAATTCTCTCTTGAATTTCCTTTACTCTTAAAAGTATTTTCTGCATTTCAGTATGCTTTTATTCACTTTCATTTGTTGTCAAATTCTTGTCAAATTTGTTGTCAAATGTAGATATTACATAGTCACTCATTTGTTCCTTTCACAGTTAAGAATATAATTTATTTTTCTGCAACTAGTGATTATAATTGCACGTGCATATTGTAATAAGTTTTCTTTTTTTTTCTTTTTTTGTTCTCTTGGACCATTTCAGCTGCTCACTTCTAATCCCATTCCAGTCATTTCAGGCTAGAATCACTGAAGCAAGGGGAATGAAAGATCTGCTGTTTGACCTTATTTAACCCATTATTTCCTATGTCAGGCAGTTAATATTCTCTTCTCTAGCTGGACAGTAACATCAATTCCCATGAGTAGATCACTAGTCTAACCCAAGAACATACAATTATTAAAGTTGCGTATGATACTTGGTAATAAATATTTCACAACTCTTTCATTGTTTTGAATCGCTCTGTCATTCTTGTTTTCTGCACTTAATAAAATGTGCAAGAAAAATGATAAATAGAATTATTTGTTTGTTTATTTATGTATTTAATTATTGCAGTTTATATAAACAGTGATGGTTTTTTTCCTGTGGTGTTTTGTTTCCCCTAGGTCAATTCTTCTAAAATACTTTTATACCCATGGAGAATATATGCATATATATATATATATATATATATATATATATATACAAATATATATATATATACAAATATATATGTATGCACTTGATTTCTTCCCTCCTCAAAGATGAAAGAAAAAATAATAATAATCCAAAGGCAGTTAAATTAATTTAACTTTCCTGGAAACTTTTTTTCTCAAAATGAAGTAAAATAGGAAATAAAAATGGAATTTAAATTATTGTATAACAATGATTTTCAGCTCCATAGAACTTCCATACACAAATTTATTCTAAAGATGACTTACTTGTCGTTCCTTGTCAGAAAAAGTATTTTAAAACCTTAAAAAGGTAGAGAAAGTCATAGGTATATACTCTGCAAAACAGTGTGGTCACTAAAGCTTCCTTTGGCATCAGAGTCAATCCGCTTGAGCAGTACTGAGTTTCAGAGAAACTGAAGCATCCAAGAGTATTACATTCGTATAACAAGAATATAGTAGCTTGTACAGAATGGGAATATGACCTACATTTGCTGACAGGAAGTATGCAGGTTATGGGGAGGAAATAAATTCCTTTTATTAATAAAACACAGTAGTGTTGTGTTGGTTTTTTTCATAGGGAGTAAGCCACTTTCAGTGCTTTATGAGCAGGGAGTGAAGTGCTTTTTGGGAGAGGTTGAATGGAAACATTTTAATAATGGCATAATTTCACGTTTCCCCAGCTTTACTACTGGGACAGAAAATGGAACAAATCCATTACATAACAGGTGACAAATTACTGGCTCTATGAACAAAGCCTGCTTAAAGATATTTTCTCCATATATGGGTTAGGAAGATCAGTTCAGTGCCCTGATCACTCTTCCATTAATTACAGGCTATTGTAGAACTAGAGATACTTTTAGAGTTAGGCTTTGAAACCACTGTGATCTGTGGCACGTATGTTTCGCAGTGAAGCACATAAACATTTTGCCTTAGTATTTAAAAATATTCTTACAGCCCTCTTTTTGAAGTGGAGAATTTGTATTTCATGTTTATATATATGCCAATTATGTAATTATGTAATTATATAATTATATAATGATTTATGTGACAAATCAGAAAGCTGTAACTGCAAATAGATAATTTAAGTATCACACAGTGTGTCAACATTTCTATCATGCTGGTAAAGTTGGTTTCAAAACACTGTTAATTTTCTGAATTCGTATTTTAATACTGAACTAAGAAAAACTTCCTGTGAAAATTTAGGTTTTCCTTTCACAATCTGAGTCAATACTGTAATAGGCTATGAAATTTATGATTATTTTAAAACTCTTTAGATTATTGTGGAGTTAAGATATTAAAATGAAGATATTCTTAATGAGCTTTGGGAGATGATCCATCAAGTGTTTGAGACTCAAATACGTCTGATTATTGCAATTCTCAGGAGCAACTGGGTCATGAAGAAGATGCTACCTAGCAAAACATCTGAGAAAATCAGCAGTCATTTAGTTTACGCTAAATCTAATGCATAAACATGCACACTGTCTCTTGCTTTATTCAGTTCTTACTGCAAGGTTTGCTCGTCTATGAAGTCTTTCAGTCATTTTACTTTCTTTAGATTCTGGACTGCACCTGAGCTAAAATACAGCTTATCTCAATAACAGCTCATGTAAAATATGGATTTCTTAATCTCTGCTATAGCAGAAGACAAAAAATTAAGACTGGACAGGAAATATGCATAACCTGAAGCTGCTTTACATAGCATATGAGTCCAAGGAATTGTCCAATGGTATGTTTTAACAAGGCAGACATGCTATCTTAGCAATATAGATGAAAATAATAATATCTTATTACTTCTTTTTGTTTATCTCATTAACATTAGAAACAGCTTACCTTGGAATGTGTTGTAGCTGCTGATATTCTGGAAGAAGAGTTACTCAGAATGAGGTTTTTGATTCATTGGCGTACCTTTAAGTCAAAACATTAATCGAAAAAGCCTTTTACCACTGTAATTTAACTCCAATTAAACAGATGCGAAAATGTTTTGATCTAAACCTTTATTTCTGAATTTAGTGCAGCACACCATAGCTGTGTGTTTTTGCACGTTAAGCTGTATATTAAAATTTGTATTGTTCAGATTTAAATGGAATAAGGAAAAGCATATGTGTGGACAAAGGATACTTTTTAGTAAATATAATTCCTTGTTGCAAAGCATAATTATGCTTCATTTTATCCTTTTATGTTTTTTAGTTAGTTCTGTCTTTAGCAGTGAAGTATGCGTGTTGCATGAACGTACATTTTCAATGTTAAGATTTTTCTTACTAGATTTAAAATATAAGTATTTTGTAAAAACAATATTCTTCTGCATTATTACTATGTCACCAGCGTTATAATTTCGAGAACAGTGACGTCCCATATTGTTTAGAAGCCAGGAAATTGAGGCTTTGTTCCTTCCTTTGTTCCTTCCTTTTATCACAGTATCTTTATTTCATGATGCTCTTGTTTTCAGGTGCAGCAAGTGCAAACTGTACAGCAAGTACAGCATGTCTACCCAACCCAGGTTCAGTATGTGGAAGGAAGCGACACAGTCTACACTAATGGAGCTATGTAAGTTGGCAAATGATTAGCATTTGAATGTTTACTAAAATGTAAAGTTAAATATATATTGTCAGTGAGATTCTTTCAACATCTGTATTTTAAGCTGGAAAGAAAAATGATTGAGTCAAAATTATCATTATTTGAAAGCTAAATTCAGTTTATTAAGATATAAGTGTTGTGTTTTAGTCGGTCTTAAATGAAATTACCTATCCAGCATGGTGCTGTTTGAAGAAGCACCTTTTAGGTCTATGAGTAAGTTTTGCTATTAACTTTATTATAGCATTACCATCTTCGTAAAAAAAAAGATCTCTTCCCACAGGCTTTCTGTCTTCTTGGGTGCAGTTCTAGTGGTAAATACATAAAATCCTGCAATGGCTGGATTTTTATTAGCAGAAGTAGTAATGTAATTTAATCCCTTTATTTAATAAAACAATAAAAATATTTTTTCCAGAGGAATAGGAGAGGCAGAGGAAGGAGGGTAACACTATTTCGTTTTGCTGATTCTTAAGCCTTTTTTCTGGCTATTACTGTATGTTTCCTTTTCACCTAAACATGCTTTTCCACCATCAAGTTATTTTCACCAACATGCAAGTTCAGATACATAGAATGAATAATCTGTGGGACCATTGGAGGTCATCTAATTTCATCCCTGGCTTGAAGCAGGACAACATGAGACAGCAGTGTGTGCTTGAAGCCCAGAAGGTTAATTTTATCCTGGGTTGCACTGAAAAAGGGGAGGCCAGCAGGATGAGGGAGGTCATTGTCTCCCTCTTCTCTGCCCCATCTGGAGTACTGCACTCAGGCCTGGGGCCTCCAACACAGAAATGATGTGGAGCTGTTTTAATGGTCCAGATAAGGCCCATGAGGATGATCAGAGGGCTGGAGCTCCTCTCCTCGGAAGGAAAGTTGAAGGAAATGGGCTTGTTTAGCATAAAGGAGGCTCAGGGAAGATCTCATTGCTGCCTTCCAGTTCTTAAGAGATGATAATCAGAATCTGACTTTTTACACATTGTGACAGTGATAGAATAAGGAGGAATGGTTTTAAAGAGGAAAGATAAACATCAGTTGTTAAGAAGAAATTTTTCACCCAGTGAATGGTGAGAGATTGGAACAGGTTACCCAAAGAAGCTATAGATGTTCCATCCCTTTAGGTGTTTAAGGCCAGATTGGATGGGACCTGGGCAGCCTGATCTGGTGGGTGGCAAACCTGCTCATGTCAAGGGAGTTAGAACTGGATGATCTTTAAGGTCTCCTCCCACCTAAGCCATTCAAACACATATCTAAGAAAAATACAAGATGAGTTGGTAGCTGGGAAAAATAAGTCTTACAAACTATGAATGGATGAACAGCCCTAACATACTGTTTGCATACAGGAGGCTATATATTTATATTGATGATTCTGATACAGCTGCTAACCATTTCTTCTCTAAACTGTGCTTCAAAAATAGGTAGAAATAGGAATTTGATTCTATAACGTAGCTGCTTATACTTCTTTAGTGAGTGAATTATTTTTAAGTGATGATTGTCATGTTTCTGAAAGTGTTACCATTTGTTTTCCATGAATTAGAGATAGATATTTTCCAACACTAGCAACCTTTCATTAAGTTAATATTTAATGTGGAAAAAGTTTTCTGAAAAAAGAATTGATGCCAACATTTCCTCTTTCCTAGATGACGAAGGGTAATTTGAAAACTAATTATCAATATTATATGGTGAACCCTTTTATGTTATGCTGAATGTCATTGCTTCAGTAAGCATCTTCCCCTGAAATTAATAAACCCTCAGAGGATGAAGTAATTATGGTCCTTCATGAGAATTTTTATAAAGAATGAATCCTCTACATTGTTGTTCCTGTTTAAACAGAAGAGTTCAAACTTCTAGAATATCCAATTCTGGATTTGAAGTAGTCCATGGTCTCCAGCTTGTCCCAGATATAGCACATAGGGGTTGTCAGCATTTGTTGTTCTGTGTGTAGTCTGTAGCTTTCCATTTGCAACTAGTACATGCAAGCTTCTCTTGTCATTTAGCCCTTGTAAGTTCTCACGTGAGCTGATAGCAAGCGCACTTCTCGCAATGTGAGTTGGGTACTACGTGACTGCTTACAGTCCTTAATAAAAAGAGAACCAAATATTACTTGTTACTGTTAGAATAAATCTACAGTAATCCATGGTTTTTTTGTGTTTCTGTATGTGAAAATATTTGTTAGTTTCTGTAGAACCAGTTAATGGGATATAGCACTTAGCTAGTGATCACTTAACAAGTGAGCCTAATCCAGATTGTCTTTTCCTCATATAGAAGGAGAATTTACCAATGATAAAATTTATTTTTCAAAATTTTTAGGAACATTAACCTTTCTGGAGATTTGTTTTTCCATTGAGAATGTAACTGATCTTTGTTTTTACTCAGAATTTATAAAGGCTGTCTTGTGAAATTAATTTTCCTTTATAATTCCATACTTCAGATTAAGAATGGCAAAATTCTTATAGAAAATTGGTTTTCTATTTGCCATCTTTATGATTACCTAAGTTACATGGTTTAAAAAATATATACTTTTTTCTTGTTTTGCCACTGAATTTGTATGTTTAGAGCTACATCAATGTGGGATTGATATTTTAAAACTTCTGAAAGTGAACCAAAATCTCACAACATCCCTAAACAAAGCTGACACAGCTGTGTTAAGTTCTGCTGTGACAGAAAACACAGAGGCCAACCTCTCATGCTAAAAATATTTAGGCAAATGTTTAGACTGCAGTACATCTTTTTCTATCCATCCTACTGAAATGTGTGAACAATAAGCTTTTTGGATTCTGACAAATTCATATAACTATGTTAAAGCCAATTTGTCAACCTACTCCTACTCTGAAATGTCTGTTGCACTTTAAGCAAACAGTTAGGTTTGTAGATGATGTGATTGACAGGAGTGATCACTACTTTGTCTTTTGGGTTGTTTTTCTATGATTATATATTTGATTTATTTTATGACTATGCTAAATCAAAATCTGAATTGTAACTCAAATCAGACAAAGGATATATTGCATAATCTACTCTAGTAATGAAGCTTATGATCTGCAACTCATAGTTAAGGTGAAAACATTAATTAAGTGTACAGTTTTACTGGAATAAAAGTTCCAGTATGTCTGATAAGTTTCCCTTTGTTACAAAATAAAGTACGTATAAACTAGCATGAACCCATATACAGTAGCAACAAAGGATGCACTTTAAATATTTAGGAAGAATGCCTGAATCAGTTACCTGATTCTTTATTCTAATGGAAGGAAGTTTGTTGGGTTTCACTTAACGTTATTTGGTTTTACTGTATTTGTGGGGATAATGATGTTGCAAGGGTTGTACTGTGAAGCTTATCACATACTTGAGAATATTTGATGTTATCTACAGTTGTTTATGGTTAATAACACATTTGCTTGTCATGCACATCACCTTACCTTGAAGCTAAAATGAATTGTTGCATTAATATGTGCAGGTTTGTCTGAGTAGATACGGATAAAAAATACTGTGGTTGCGCCTGTATTAAGAAGCCAAGCAAGGCCCCTGATCTAGACAAGAACTTTTTCTTACTTAAACTGTAGTGTTTAATAATGTACGTAATGTGATTAGTCTCAAAATTGATATTTTTTCTACTAATTCTTGTGTAACAAACTGAGTTTAGTTGTTGAGATTGCCTAAGAATTGATGCTGTTGAATCCAAACTGTAGCCTTTATTCCTCACATTATTCACTAATTTATGGTACTACAATTTGTATAGCTAATGTGGACCAAACACACCTTTGATGCAAAACCACCAATTTACTGTTTCTCTAGTTGAAGTCTTTTATCTGTCTGATAGAAGGGTTATTATGAGTACAATTCAAATTGTTATGTTCCTGGAATCTTTCCAGTACTTGCTAGCATCTTTTCCTTTTTCTCTGATGTTATGCTTACCATTCGACTAACCCTATGCATACTCATGTCAATGGCTTCCATGTAAGGAAAAATTATAGCAAGTTATCACTGTCACAGTTCTATGCCTAGAGAGGTATGATCAATGATGGAGTTTTTCTACTTATACTAGATACTCTTGCAGCAATTCTGTATGTGTTTTCTACAGGAAAGACAGTCATTCTTCTGTGGTTTCCATTTCTGGTTTGCATCTTAATTTACCAGATATTATGTGTTTTACATTTGCTGAATACAGTCATCTCATACACATAGTGCTCATTGCTATATTTTGATTCTACAGTCATGGATTGTTTATTCTACACAGAACAGCTATTTTATGTTACTGCCTATTATTTAGAGAAATGCATCAGTGCTGGCATAACAATAGTTTCTATACCGCATGTTTACTAAGCTAAAATAAAAATGAAATAGGTTACATAGTGTTTCCCAGATTATAAATGTTACAGCTAAGTTAGAACAAAGGTCTAGGCCAGCATAGATACGTCCAGACAGAAGATGTCTGACAAGCCAAAGTCCTGAGTCTAGTAGATTTAGTACAAACCCTGTTCCTAACATTGGCAACACCATATTTCTTGGATTCTAGGACAGTTGTACTTCACCACCAGAACTTTTAGATGACTGCAACTAACAGCCCTTATCTTTCTAAATTACTGATCATGAGAATACCACTTGCAAGAATTCTCCAATGTTTTCACTTACTTCATTCTCTGGTTTATAGATTTTCCTACAGTTGTGCATTGTGTGCACTTTTATGATTTTATTTTCATGCGGAAAAAGATCTTGGACTGACTGTGGTTGATCTCAATAATTGGTAATCAGCGTCTGTCAGTAACATATTTACATTTTGATTGTGACTGCAAAACTATCAGTGAGTAAGAACTAATGTGAAGTTCCTTATGTTGAATAATACAGCTCTATTTTAAGTAAATTTTATAAAGCTGAATCTATCTGATATATTTTAAATTTCCAAATACATAAAAAATATATGTGAAAAGAAAATCAAGTTTTTATCTTTATGGAGCAAATTGCATACTTTAAATTTTTGTTCTCTGGTTACAGATATGATACTTAGAGTTTCACAATCAGTGTTGGTTTTGATGCTTGTAACAGGGAGATTGGTGGAAATAAACTGTACATTTTTAATCAGTACTTCCACCTCTGGCTGTCTTTAGACCCATTGAGGAAGTTTCTGTGGAAGAAGTTTACTACATCATTGCATTTGATCTGTTGTGAAAAACCCTGAATTAATAGTCTGGTTACAGGAGTGTCTTTTTTTGTGAGGAAGCAGAAGGCAGAGTGAAATTGATGACTTAGCCTTCCCCATTATCATTTGATTTCTGTATCATGTTCTGTTGTATAAGGTATTAGGGTGTACAGCACTTTTCCTTCTTCACATGGCATATGGCACATAGCCTTCAGAAGTTGCAGCAATCCATTGGCTTCGTTGAGGCCTTCTCTCTTCTGTTCTCTGTAGTTTTCATGAAACTCACTATCAGCTTTGGGACCACAGGAATATGCTAAAAAGTTAAAGAAAATTCAGGATATTTTTCTCATGGGAAATTGACTTTCTTAGGTTTTGTGCACATTTCTGCTATATTGCTATACCAAAGCACTGATTGTGAGCATTAGCTACTCTGCATTTAAGTAGCAATGTTATGTTTATCTGCTATACAGCTAAAACATTTGAAATCTTAGTTCTCATCTATACTGTTTTTCATATTTAATATATAAGTAAATAATCCCATATTTAACTAAATACCACTAAAGGCTAATATTCGTTACAGAACTGATATAAATGAAATACTTAAATGTCTACCTGCTGCAATGGTTTGGGCAATCCATCCCAAAACTCAACTGAGTACTTCAGAGTTTATTACTAGATTAATAAAACTATTATTATAACATTCATTTATTTAAGGTAGAATTAGGGAAAAATCAAACATTTGACACTGACAGGTTGTACAGCTTCTGTGGAGGCTGCTAACATTTCAAATTGTACAGTATAAAGGTATACATCTTCAGCTAAAAAAGTACATTTTATCCAGTGTTTTTTTGTTTTGTTTTGTTTTGCCAGTTGATGTCTATAGTTGATAATAAGAGAGCACTTCCTAATTACTTATTTTGCAAAACACAAAAGTTACTGGTATACATCAAATTGAAAACTAATTTAATATGCTAAGTATACATGAGTTAACTTATATTCTAACCAAATCCTGGGAAAAGAAATAAGTGTTTGTTGTTTTTGTTTTGTCTTTGTTTTTGTTTTTTTTACTAAGATGAAGAGTAATGGAAAAAAAAATCCTTCAGCAAGGTAGACATTTCTAAGACATAAACTGGCATAATATTATAGGTGATGCTTTCTAAGCAAAAATGTGAAAGGTCTCATCAATTATTTGCTCAAAGAAAAAGTGAAGCTGTGATCAATTCATGTGAATACAGAGACATAATGGGATGTCAGGAGCACAGATTTATAGTAGTAAGGAGATCATAGTCTTGACATATACATAGAATCAAGTAATAGATGCAGCTTGGAAGAAATTTTTTCCCATGTACACATGTACTCTGAAAACTGATAGAGAAGATAGCTAGATTTACTCCTTCACTGTTGTTTTTAATTTCTTTTTTTTTCAAAGTAACAGAATTTCTGAAGGGACAGAATTGTCCTTAAAAGCTAAATTTTATAGTAATATGTCTGTGTCTGAACTAAAATGCAGAACACTTATTTCTAAGGTCAGTGCAGAGACACAATGGATTTAGAAATCAGTCTGCTTTCGTGTCAAAAATACACTTTTAATAACAACATTTTAACACAGCTCCATGTGTTTTATTTCTAGCATTACGTTTTGCAAGTCATGTTAAAGAGGGAGGCCCTCTGCTCTCATGAGACTGCACCTGGAGTACTGCATCCAGTTCTGGGGCCTCCAGCAGAAGAACGACATTGAGCTGTTAGAGCAGGTCCAGAGAAGGCCCACAGAGAGGACCAGAGGGCTGGAGCACCACCCCTGCAGGGGCTGGCAGTGAGAGATAGGGCTTTTCTGCCTGGAGGAGGGAAAGCTCGAGGGGGCTCATATAGCAGCCTTCTAGTACCAGAAAGGGGCCTACAGGAAAGGGGGGGAGGGACTTTTTATAAGGGCATGTAGCAACAGTATGAGGGCAGATTTAGACTGGACAGTAGGAAGAAATTCTTTACTGTGAGAGTGATGAGACTGGAACAGGTTGCCCAGTGAGGTTGTGAATGCCCCCTCCCTGGAGGTGCTTAAGGCCAGACTGGATGGGGCTTTGAGCAGCCTGGTCTAGAAGGAGGTGTCCCTGCCTATAGCCGGGGAGTTGGAACTACGTGATCTTAAAGGTTCCTTCCAACCCAAACCAATCTATGATGCTATAATAAAATCTAAGAAATAATGTATAACAGGTGAATTATAATACCTTGCAATCCTAGTGCAGCTCATGCTAGTCTCAATAACTTCCAGTGTGGAATCTTGACTTTGTGCGACATGCTCTCCAGTTAAACACTGTCTGGGTTGCACAACCTTTTGGAAGCTAGGACATTGTAGCCTAATGTATTTGGAACTCTGATGAACTTTCTAATGCCACATTCTAACAAATACTGAATTCCACAATCTTCCTGTAGGAGTAACTGTTAGATTCTGTTTCCTAATGTATCTCAAGCCATGGTGTATCACCAAAGTAATCCTCATAAACATTCAGAAGATTTTACATCTGCTGAGGTCAAATATGCAACTGTACAGAAAAATAAGAGATGGTGCTGTGACAACATTTGCAATGGGCAAGAAATGACTATATGCCAGACTACTTGAGGATGTATTATATATCCGTGCTGCAAGTGCTGTGGAGAAATAGGATATAACTTCCTTATTTCAGGTTATCCTTTGTGTATATCTAAAGAGTATAACATCATATTTTTCTCTTTGCACAGTTTTGTGTTGAAAGCTCACATTGTATTCAGTGACGTTAAAACCTATGAGTTACTGGTTTCCATAGCATCACCTCATCCGGTTGGTATAGCCTGCATCTTTTGGTTTCCAGATTAATTTGTTTTTATTATAGTTAGTTTAAAAGCTCTTTGCTGAGTTGCAATTATCGTTGCATGTAATAATAACACTTTTATCTCACTTTTAATTACATAATTGATCTCTGTTGCTGAAGGTTTGTTTTATCATCTCCAATAATCAGATGTACATGAAGAACCTGATGTAAACCTGGTTGTTGGAACAAATATGTTTATCTCGAAGTCCAACCCATCTATCTATCCCAAAGATCGCTCTTTGTGCAGTCATAAGAAGTAGTTACAAGCAGATTTAGGTGTTGCAATACAATCAGTCCTTATTTAGGGACTGTACATGATTTGTAGATCAGAACAAGGTAAAAGCAAACAGATATTTCCTTTTCCCTATCCTTTCCACACAGAGTGACTTACTTTTCTTCTGAAACATTGAGCACTTTCTAGACTTTGCATTTGTACAAAGTACTACTTCTTTAATTTCATTTCTACAAGTGTGGTATGTATTGCTTATGTCCTTTGTGGACAGTCTGTTTCTTTTAGCTGTATCTGTTTTTACCATCAACACCTTTGGCCTTTCATTCATTGCCATATTGTACTGGTACCTCATAGGATATTTCTCTTTTGGGAGAAATTACAGTGCTTACTTTCTTCACAAGCATTTTGCTGAACTGTTTATTCTGCACTTCCACTACTACTTTTTCCTAAACTGACCCTTACTGCACTGGGGTAAATTCTGTAAATTCAATAAATTGTATGTTTCCAAGGCAGATGTAACACCATCTCTGCTAGCAGTTGTCTTTTACATCACAAGGGAAGCAATATTTCAATGCTATCACAAGGTTTGACAGTGATACCTTGGCTTGATCAAACAGGTGAATCAGGACTGCATGATGCTTAAATATATGCAAAGGCTATTGCAATGCAAAGAAGAACTGATTTTACTTTTCCAAATAAATAATAGATTAGCTGCCTACTTTAGTGCTGTTTCCCAAATGAACTATTTTGCTTTGTTTTCAGGAGTCTGCAAGGCATTTCTTGTAGATTAACTTCCAAGTTTCGTACTGCTGATTTTGAAGCTTTTGCAATACCCAAAATAAAAAAGAATTTGATTAACTTAAAGAGGGTTGAGAGGAAATAATATAGTGTGAGCTTTGTAAAACTTTCAGGATTTGAAACCTAAAGTTTTGAAATTTCTCTAAGTCTCTGAAGTCTGTGGCGATAGTAAAAATTCTGACTTTGATTGTTGATAAGGTGCCATATGTTCTTCACTTCTCTTAAAAGTAATGATTCTGAAGCAAAAGATCATTATCTCTGAGTCTATTGTTTACTAAGCTTTCATAATTTAAAAAGAAAAACAGAACAACAAGCTGTAATTTTCTACCTTTCTCTGTTTTAATAAGGAACTAATCCTTGTGTAGATAAATGGAAAAAAACACTGACTTCTAAGCCTTGGACAGATGTACTAATGATCTACCAACTGTATAAATACTGAATGCTGCCTCCTCTTGTAATCTTGGATAGAAATGTCAGAAATTTTTTGTCATATTTAGTTGCATGGATTTGCATGATTTTGTGGTTTCTATGATTATAATAAACTGTAGGCTTATGCAGAAATTTGGCAACTCTTGTCTTTTCTCAAAATCCTACTAGATTTAAATTGTATTTATTTGGACAGACTGTATTTCAACATAAGCAAATCCAAGTTAATGAGTGTTGTCACTTGATTACAGGCAACATTACAGATTTTTATGCTTAAGGAATAAAGTTAATGGTTAAATAAACTGATTATTTTCTTTTCTTTGACATTTCTATTGTCCTACTTGCTAAAATACAAAACTTAGCCACTGTGAAACAAGGTGAAATTTTCAGGCAGATTTTTCAAAAATAAGGAATTTTGCTTTGAAGTAATGAATACTATACGGTTAATAATTTTAAAATGTGTTTTGGTGAAGAAAGCTAGTACATATTCAATAATTGGTGAACGAAGGAGTGAGTACTTATTCAATAATTATGAATAGATTATAACCCATACAAGGTAATGATTTAATATGAGTGATTAAGAATTTGAAACATGATAAAAAGTTTCAGACTGAATAAAGAGTATACTCATTAATGGGCCATAAATATTTCATGCTCAAAAATAATTTTTAAAACGTTTTTGCTGCATACGTTCTTTAATCTTTGTAAGCTTTTTACAAATATCATAATTCTCGTTTGGTTTTATTTCTTCAGTGCAGTTTTTCATCATAGTACAAATTCATGTTCAATTTTAAATTCACCCTGTAAAAATAAACATGTTAAAATACCACTAAGTTCTGAATTTCAAGCTTTAACTGAGAGGTATAAAAACATTTAAAATCAATAGTTAACATGGAATTCTTGAACACTGAGCTTTCTTGGCTGAGATTTACATAATTTGTTTGCAATTTTGCATCTTAGTATGGAAAGTACATAGCGTATGATTGAAATTCTGTATTTTATGGTAGGATTGTAAAAAGTTGAAATGGGTGGAGCTTTACAATTTTTGCTCTATATTAATTATTGTATGAACTCTTCCTGTCCATCTTCTTAATTGTTGTCATACTTCCTTTCTTTGATCCTCTTCAGGTAAGGCTGACAAACTCTTCTGCAAGGCTTGGTGAATACTTGTTTTAATATTTTTACTGGATTAGTTACTTGGTACATTTATTTGCAGAAATGTTATTCTCTGAGAAGGGATTGTTTGCCAATCTTTTTTAATTTGGCTATAGCAATTGCAGATATGTACTAGAAATATAACATTTCCCTCAGCTCAATGAACAATACAAATAATTTATTTTCCTTTTGTTTTCTTTTCTTGAAGCCGATCAACAACTTATCCTTACACAGAAACCCAGATGTACAGCCAAAACACTGGGGGAAATTATTTTGATACTCAAGGAAGTTCTGCGCAGGTGACAACAGTGGTCTCCTCTCATAGCATGGTGGGCACTGGAGGGATTCAGATGGGTGTCACAGGAGGACAACTCATTAGCAGCTCAGGAGGGACCTATTTGATTGGCAATTCAATGGAAAATTCTGGTCATTCAGTGACTCATACAACACGGACTTCCCCAGCTACAGTAAGTATTTCAGACTGATGTGAATCTTTGGGACTGAGTCATTAAGATGTTCTTTCTGACTGATACGATGTTTGTTTAAGAAAGTACAACAAAATTATGCTAGTAAAGTACTACACAGTACTTTCTCGTGACACAAGAAATTAATATGTAACAAAAAAAAACAAGACACAAGCATGAAACTTAAAAAAAAAACAACACTATTTCCCAAGATGGGTTGCAAATATTTACATTTTATATTTTTGCACACATGTAATACCTGTGAATATTTTGAGAATGCTTACATGATAGTCTGTCTGAGCTTAATATATTTCTACAAGAACTCAAAAAGCTTTTTTTTTTTTTTTAATTAAAAAAATATTGTTGAGAATATTCATGTTAATAGATGTATATATCAAATAATCTAGCTTGTAAGTAGTTGGTTATAACTTCCTGCATTCTTTATCTTTTGTTTTACTTTAGTGTATGTGTGGTAGCATACTTCAAAATACTCTTGTATTTTCAGAATTTTGGCATATTTTTTCCTTTTAACATTTGTGCTTACTCATACATGGTACTTTTCAAAACCCTGTTGAGGAGGTATCTTATAATGCTGTGGGAAGGTTCATGCTGTTAGAATTATGATAAATACTGTTTTGGACATTTAAGTATGAGCATCAACTCTTCTTTTAAGCACTTACTCAAATTTTCTTATTCCCATTAAGAAAATTGGCTTATACATAGTCTAGCTTTACTGCATGGCCATAATGAATGCAACTTTATTTTTGGGAACCAGTGTAACAAGTAAAATCTAGTATTCTTTTAAATTTTATTTGGAATGATGATGAACATTTACATTAGCACTTAAGTGATTCAGTGATTCAATAAAATATCTTGATATTGATTCTTAAGGTAGTTTTATATATATATATTGTGTATATAATGTATATATATATACATTTGTACAATGTAGATTGTAGAATCATAGAATCACCAAGGTTGGAAAAGACCTAAAAGATCATCCAGTCCAACCGTTCGCCTATTACCAATAGCTCCCACTAAACCATGTCCCTATGTATTATTTCATACAAACTTTCAGACTACCTTAACTGTGTAGTATTATTTTGTGAGAATAAAAATTGCAGAGACTCATTGTGAATGAATTGCATACGTATCAGTAGCATAGCAGGAGCCTTCAGCTGGCAATAGAATATTGTATTTATATTTAACGGTTAAATAAAAAAGAGTGTTTGGTAACATTTACATGTGTTTTAAATAATTTTCATAAGAAAAAAACATGTCTGAATTTTAATTTAAATAAAATCAATACTTTTATTTTTTCTTTAAAATATTAATTATTTGAAAGATATTTCTTGCAGTTTTTGCACATGATTTGTAACTACCAAGCAAGGTAGGACAAGAGTATTATGTGGTCACAAGTAAGAAGCAGATCAAGATCAAATTAATTTTGAAAAGTGATATTACTTAAATATTTAGGTACCAATGATATTTGTATGTTTTTATAGTTGTTTTAAACGCATTGTTCTTTTTTAAAATTTTTAATTTAATTGTATTTAAATGCACTTAAATACAAATATTACCTATTTCATGCTAGTTTTCTCCTTATTCATTTAAGAACGTATGAAGTTTAGTGTTTTGCGTATCATAAGTTCGGTTTTTTGCTATAACAGCAAAAGTCAGTCATAAAATGTTTATTTGAATTTGAAATCAAATGAAATTTAAATATGTCCAGTAAAAGCTGAATATCCTGAAATTACTTGAACAAAACAAAAATCTGTGGTATATTTAACAAATTAAAACAATTCAGTTCTTTTGTGTCAAATTTACAAAATTTAACAAAATCTGAGGTTTGTTCTTTAAGCAACAACTTTGTCTTGCTTCATGTATAAAAAAACCAGCCTCTTTTAGATTGAGTACCTTCTGTACTTCAATATTAACTTACTTTTACGAATATTAAAAATAATGCTAATCGAATCACAATGATTAAATTGCATTTTTAACACTAAAATATTTTCTTCTGTTTGTTTATTCATTTTTTTTAAGGTACTGTTTATTTTGTATAGTTCTATTGTGCAAGACATAAGAATACATCAGAAGTGATTTCTTGCTGTTTTGGTGGGCCACAGGTTTTAGGTTTTATCATTTTAGGATCTGGATACTTATAGTGACCTGAAATTTTCATGGATCAGTTGAAACATAAAAGATTCAGTTTAGACTGCAATATTAAAACATCAGGTCTGTTTGAAATTCACTGTGCAAAATAGACCAATGCAATACTTCATTTGGATTGCCCTTTAGAAAACTGGATCTCATTTCTCTCATGATCCTTATTTGATCCTCACCATTATTCCATTTTTCATTCTTATATAGAGCATTTATTGGAGACATTAAAATAGCATGTATCTAGTCTGGTTTGCTATTAAACATTTTCAGCAAATATTTCCTAATATTGAATTAACTAGGAGAATTTTCACCTAGAGAGAAAGAATATACAAATAAGGGAAGCATTACTTATTGCGGCATATGGCCATCATTAGCTTTGTTTACTCTTGTCACTGAGGTAATAGTTTTGTAACTGCATACAAGAGGGAGCTTCATTTGTTTTGTTGTTATTCACCATCACTGATGAAGTCATTATCTTTTTATAGTAAGTTATGTTAGATTTTTCTAATGTATTTGGCTGCAGTTAAAAAAAAAAAAAAAAGTTTTAAGTTAAAAGTCCAATGTGTGAAATTGGTATGTGTTGTTAACTATGTATTGGATGAATGAAACGTAAAAATTCAATTTTCTTTTGACCACTTAAAAAAAAATTCTTCTATATACTAAGCAAACAAAATACACCTAGTGAGCATGAAGAAAATTTGTAACATTTTCTTCAGTTGTTTTATTTCCACTGATTTACTTGTTTCTTCCCGTGGTGTCCTTGCCTTGTGCATCAAATTAGTCCTCTACTTCCTCAAAATGAATTTTTTTCTCCCAGAGTAGAAAGGCCTTCAGACTATAAGACGTACCTATGTCAGATTTTAGGGAGATAAATAACTAAGCAATTTTGGACAGACAAACAATATAAACAACACATTTGGATGTGAATTTATGTAGAATGAGATTATGTTGAACAAGAGGTGATTCAACTTAGCTGGTTTTCTATCTGAAATTAATTTAGATGTTGCAACTTGATGAAAAGATGAATCCCCTTGCTTTACTGGTAGTTATCATGAATGAATGCAGCTATGGTTAGGAGTCTGACTAGAAAATTGAATTGCATTATTAATAGTGAAATGTAAATCATCTTTCAATCTTTGTTTTTTCTATATATGTCTACAGATCGTTATTGTGATTAAACGGAATGATCTAAACAACATATTGCATACTATCTTAAGTTAATAAAGTTTTTAGTAGTAAAGATATCGTTATGCTTGTCAGCCAGTGAGAGGCTCCTGTTTGTTAGTGCTGATTTCTGTAATATGCTTTAGTACTGACCTGTAATTACAGCTGTCACTTATCAGTCATCACCAGCTATGGGAGGTCTCCACTTACGCTGTTGCAGAAGTTTATCCTCTTTCAGGGCATGTGTAAATATAAAATAAAAGCAGAATTAGTATTGATTGTTTGTATTTGGACAAATTATTACTTCTCTTAGTAAGTACAGCATGCAAAATATGCTAACTTCACAGCAAGAGTGATATCTACACCCAAAATGTGCAATTAATTAAGATAGAAGAATAATAACAGATGAAGTTAGGAAGCCTATTGTAAATGTTGTATCTTGATTGTATAATTTTAGTACAGAGCTATTTTAATTATTTTAAAAACAATAAACAACAAATATTCTAAGCTGACAGGGTTATAATTATGTTAAACCTCACCTGGTTTCTTACTGAGAGCTGGGCAGTAAGAAACCAGATGAGGTTTAACAAAAGCAAGTGAAGAGTCTTGCATCTAGGGAGGAATAATTGCATGCACCGATTCAGGTTGGGGGGATGACCTGCTGGAGGGGAGCTCTGCAGAGAGGGTGTCTTGGTTGGGTGTCCTGGTGGACGACAGGTTGGCCATGAGCCAGCAGTGTGCCCTCGTGGCCAAAAAGGCCAATGGCATCCTGGGGTGTATTAGAAAGAGCGTGGCCAGCAGGTCAAGGGAGGTGATCCTCCCCCTCTACTCTGCCCTGGTGAGGCCTCATCTGGAGTACTGCGTCCAGTTCTGGGCTCCCCAGTACAAAAAAAGACAGGGATCTCTTGGAAGATGTCACGGAGTTCACTAGATCAATTTATGCCCATGACAGCGGGGCAGTAGGCCCCAGCTGTTCCCCCCCCCCACCCCAGCCACACAAAATGGGAAGGAAGGAAGGAAGGAAGGAAGGAAGGAAGGAAGGAAGGAAGGAAGGAAGGAAGGAAGGAAGGAAGGAAGGAAGGAAGGAAGGAAGGAAGGAAGGAAGGAAGGAAGGAAGGAAGAAGGAAGGAAGGAAGGAAGGAAGGAAGGAAGGAAGGAAGGAAGGAAGGAAGGAAGGAAGGAAGGAAGGAAGGAAGGAAGGAAGGAAGGAAGGAAGGAAGGAAGGAAGGAAGGAAGGAAGGAAGGAAGGAAGGAAGGGAGGAAGGGAGGAAGGGAGGAAGGGAGGAAGGGAGGAAGGGAGGAAGGGAGGAAGGGAGGAAGGGAGGAAGGGAGGAAGGGAAGGACGGAGAAGGAAGGAAGGAAGGAAGGAAGGAAGGAAGGAAGGAAGGGAGGAAGGGAGGAAGGGAGGAAGGGAGGAAGGGAGGAAGGGAGGAAGGGAGGAAGGGAGGAAGGGAGGAAGGGAGGAAGGGAGGAAGGGAGGAAGGGAGGGAGGGAGGGAGGGAGGGAAGGGAGGGAGGGAGGAAGGAAGGAAGGGAGGAAGGAAGGGAGGAAGGAAGGGAGGAAGGAAGGGAGGAAGGGAAAGAACAGTGGCAACAATCTATGGAGGAAAACTTATTTTACTATGTTACCGGAATAGAAGATAACACAATATAATACAATTTAATTGAAATTGAGACTAATAACTCGGACAAGATGGGAGAGAGAGAGTTCCTGGGACCGAGTCAAACCTGAAAAGCTTGGAGAGGCTAGGAAAGCACCCTCCAGCACCCACTGCAAGGCAGTAAGAGAGCGCCCCCACCCAGAAAGGTCAGATCCCATGACTTCTGTAATGTACAGGGATAGGTACCTGGAATTGGGGCAGTAACACTTTAATGCCCAGTGCACTACATGATGTTTTGATGTGGAATAGTGAAACACGAAGAAACAAAAACATAAACAACCATGACAAAAAAGCAGAGGGCCACAAAAATGGTGAAGGGCCTGGAACATCTGCCCTATGAAAAAAGGCTGAGTGAACTGGGTCTGTTTAGCCTTCAGAAAAGACAACTGAGAGGGGACCTGATGCAGGTCTATAAATATCTAAGGTGTGGGGTGCAGAGTGGCGAGGCCAGACTCTTTTCAGCAATGTAGACAAGAGGAAACGGCCAGAAACTGCAGCATAGGAAGTTCCACACAAATGTGAGCAAGAACTTCTTTACAGTGAGGTGACGGAGCACTGGAACAGGCTGCCCAGGGAGGTGGTGGAGTCTCCTTCTCTGGAGATGTTCAAGACCTGCTTGGATGCCGACCTGTGCGACCTGCTGTAGGGAACCTGCTGTGGCAGAGGGGGTTGCATTCGATCTCTGGAGGTCCCTTCCAACCCCTACAGTTCTGTGATTCTGTAATAATTTGGAAAATAGTTGAGATTGTATTAATTAATCTCTTTCCCAGTAGAGAAACTCCTTCCAACTCCATTCCTCACTTTTTTCTGATAATCTGTTGCAGAATTTTTTGTTAGCTAGGTCCGCTTTATATTTTTCAGCATAAAACAAACAATTTCTGATAAAATTAAAGATGCATAGACATTTACGCTGCAGAGAAATATTGGATCAAGCAGTCTGACTTCTTGCACTGTAACATGTCTTTTGTGGAAAAAGAAGCATCCATTTCTAGATAGGAGGAGGCAGATAAATTTCTTCTTTTTTCTTCTTTTAAATTAATTGTATTAATGGGTAATCACTACAATTGATAAAGAAATTTAAAAAGTGTAAGTGGTGTGAATTAGTTCGTGGGGAAGAAAATTAGATTTGATGACCTTGTGCCTTTATGAACTCCCTTCTCTAAGACTTTTCTTCTTTGATTTCTCCTTGAGAACTCTGGAGCATCATCACTCTCTTCCAGAACAAGAGCTAGGTTTCAGTGATGTAGTGTGACCATAATAATTGTTATTTCTCTACCGCGTGAGTCCTTTGCTGCTCTGTGGTATTTCTTGAATTGATGCTGTGTCCCTTCTACAAGATCAGGCTAAGGGAGAATGACCTCACAAACCTGTCCTGCATCTGCTTCACCTTGTTTCTTTTCTGAGTCAGTTTAGCTTCAATCTTCAGTCATTGGCTCTTGTGTTTTCTGTCTGAAAAGCCTTGAAGCACCTCATGGTTTGTTTCCACCAGATATTCTGATATTTTTATATTAAAATTGAAGATGGAGTGTTGCTTGAAACAAAATTTTGGCAAGTGTAGCATTCCAATTATTAATTAAAAAAAAAAAAAAAAAAAAAAAAAAAAAAAAAAAAAAAAGGACTGCATAAAATACAACTTTTTATTATTAAATATTTAAAATAGATATCTTTGAATCCATGAAAATAATTTCTATTAATTCATTTTATTTTACTAAAAATGCTTAAACTGGATGGAAGATGACTTGTCAGTGATGTTATTTTAACAGTCATTATCGCTGGAGTTCAGGCATCACCTTTCTGCAGGAGTAGGTTTTTCTGATTTTAATTAAATACTTGTTTGTTCTAAAATAGCCTATATACCTCTCTCTGGCTCTGTCTTGTCATAAATGCTTTCAAATTTGATGTTAATAATAATTGTAATCTGAACTCGATTTTTCTTTTAGCTTCTCACTTTTTTTTTTCTTATGTGAGAAATGCAACAAATATATATGTGACATTTCCAGATATTTTTTAGAGTTAAGTGGAGGACTTTTTTTGTTTTTCATGAGGGCATTTGTATCAAATATGGGGGAAACTGCCAGAAAGAAAACCAGCTTAGAATATATTTGAAGTTATAAATATTTGAGATCATAGATACAAGGAACTGGATGATTCTGGGGAAAGAAAGTGGAATTGGTCAATCATTCTGACCATATATTTGAGAACCATGAGCAGAGAAGATGGATAGCTTTTTTTCATTTGCAGCTTTAGGAAGGAAAATGTCATCTGACCCGAAACCCAAACATTTTGGATTTTCGCTAGCCTGTGGCTGTTCTGAGTGATTTTTCAGATCGGTCAGGTCAGGTCTTAAACTTCTGCTAATTGTCTTCTTTATGTCCTCACCATCTCAGAACAACTTACTGTAAATACTTTGTGTTAATTAGTTGAATCGTGAAAAAGTGCTGCTACTTTTGCCATTGGCTCTTAGAAATTTATTATACATATCTGAAACTATTATGTAAATTATGTTTGTCTATTAACATGTTAATGAAAACTAAGGCATAAACTTAACAAGGATATTTAATAACTTCTGAATCAGTAGATCACATAAAGACTGAACAATGTGGATTTCCAGATGCTTGTATTGGGATCAAAGTATTGAATTTATTATCTCAAGGGAGACACCTTTAATCATTAACAACTGTGTCCAAACAATGTAAGGCAAACAATGTAAGTTAAGGGAGATGTCTCGAATCACAGTTTTCTTGACTATCATGCTTTAATTTATTCCATTCATTCTCCTCTCCCCACCCCCCCACCCCCCATTGCTTATGTTACTATAAAAGGTGATTGTCATGCAATATGTAACATGGTTATATTCAAGTTATTGTGGGAGTGATAGAATTACAGTGTATATCTCAGTTATCAGTCAAAACACTTTAATAAGGAATGTTTTTAGTCTTTTTAAGAGAAGAAAAGGAGAAATCTATGACTGATCACACATTCAAATAAATGAATGTGTAATTCCTTTCTTTCATTAAGCATTTCAAGTGCAAATATTGTTAGCTGTGCCTGGACTCTCTCAATATACATTGCTAGAAACACATAGATATTAGTTTTTTATTTGTATTTATGCAAAAAAAAAGTTGATATTATTTTCATATTCTAAATAATATAACAGTAAAAATGACTACATTACCCATGTAATCAATGTTCATGTATGTTTGAATGCAGTTTTGAATAGAGATGAGAATGATTTAGTGTCTTAAAAATCTTCCTTCAAATTGAAGTAATTTTATGTTCAAAGCTACTGAAGATGTGATTGTATTGCCTACATAAGAAGAAGGTTTCTTTTATTAGAGAGATATCTGTCAGATAAAACTAGAAGTTCGCCTTATGAAAATTTAGACTAGAAATAATGAAAATAATTGGTAGCTAGAACAATTTGTGTTGTGAAACTTGATTCCTTAGAGATAATGATGACTTATTTTAGATATGGAACTGGTATCTTTCTGAGCTTGATGAATTAATTAACATTTTAGAGGTAACATTTTTAGTGGTGACTGTTTGGCTTAGGTTATGCAGAAAAAGTGGACTAGATGATCCTAACACTGTAAAAATCTTGTTTTAAACCTGGGGATCTGCAAAGACAGAGTCATTGTCCTCAGTGGCAATACTGGTGAAAGCTACTTTAAAGAATAAACCTCAGCTACGAATTTTCCCAAATGACCAAAAAGAAGGGCTGTCTTTGGTTAATTGCACTGCATCGCAAGACATTGAAGGAACATAGCAGTGAGAAATGAGTGACATCTGCAATGCCTCTTTTCTTTGTAAGAGCAATTATTGCTACTTTTAACCAACTGATTATCTGAGCAAACAGGACTACACATTGCAGCAGCATAATGGAAGTAATGCAATAGAAGGAATGAGGTGTAACCTTAGTGTTGTAGTACTGTTGTAAAGCAAGCATTGTTGAACAAGTGACTTAAGATTAAGAGTTAGGACGTATATATGTATGTATACTTTGGTTGTGGAATTATGAAGGGAAATTTTTACCATATGTAGCAAATTGATCTTGCTATAATAATGTTTAAACTTGTACTTTTTATCATTCTATGTGCCTTTAAAATTTGAATTTTTCTATGTGATTGAGTACTCTAACCTCATAGTTTCTTCTACTGAAGCAAGAAGAAATCAGATTAAAGAAAGTTGTCGTCGTGTCAGAGTTCATTTTCTTACACAGTAATCATATACTCAATACACTTCTTTGATAGTTTTATGTACCTGATATTAAGCAGTTACAGGAAAGAAAGAAGGAATTACTTATCTCAATTATTGGAATAAAAATACTGACCAGTCATACTATAAAGAAGGGAGAAGCTAATTTATTTTGTGCTATAAATTTTAATATAAACTATTTTTCGGTTTCTGGTATTCAAAGAATGAAGTAGTCTAACACTGATAAATTATAACACTAAAATCTTTTAATAGTACTGTGATATAAGTAGAATGGGGAAGGATAATTTTAAATGGTCTACAGGGAAAATGAAAAGTAGTTTTAAAAATCTAAGTGCATTTCCATTGCATTTTCCATTGCTTTTGTTGTGGCCATTTAATGTAGTTAATTATATGCCTTTTCTTACTGCACATCCCGTTGTCTCTGTCATTTTCAGTGTTGTTCTTGCTTGGCTAAACTACAGTCAGGTTCCAATTTTACTCTTTAATGTTGTTATAGAGCATGAAAAGATCCACTGATATTCAAAGGAAAAGATTGGGAACAAATGTGTGAGTGTTCATACATTTGCACTTCGAAAATGCTGTGTATTTAATAGCTGTGTGTTGTTCTAAAATACAAAGTTAAAATTCTGTTTTAAGTTGTGAAAAGATAAGCTATTTTTCTGAAGGCTGGATCCTGCTGTCTCTGTGACTCCTGACTTTCTATTTACTTTGGCAGCTGGGGATACTTTGATGGTGCTGCAGCAGTCAGTGATGTCTTGTGCCACTGAAACTAATGTCAGAAAACCTATTAAATTATTTGGGATTGAGATTTGCTTGTTATTGCAGAAAGAGGAAGTTTTGTGTCTAACTCAATTGTTTTTTCAGTATGGAAACAGCTCTTCCTGTTATAGTTGAAGGGAGAATGTATGGATGCCTGTCTTAAAATTCTGCTTGGGATAATTTTCTTGGTCATAAGTGATACTTTTATTCAGTCAGGCATTGTTGTCTTTATTTAGGATTATTTTGTTGTGGTTTTTTTTATGTTTCAGTGTAGCTCTTCAGCAAATCTGGAGAGCTCTCATTTCCTGAGCAAGGAGAAAGGTAAATTGAATTGAGAGGCTGTGATCCTGCAGTATGTATGCAAGCAAAATGCTTTCCGATCTCAGTGGAGAGGTTTGTGTTCACTGAGATCCAGAATGACAACATTTAATAGAATATATGTCCTAGCCAGGAAAACAAACTAGGCATTTCTATTGATCTGTAAGTACCTTTCAAAACTTCTCTGATCAGACTTTTTTACTATCTTGTCTTGAGTCCTTTTTTTAATGCCATCTATTATCAGATTGAAATGGCGATTGAGACACTGCAAAAGTCTGATGGTCTGTCCACTCACAGAAGCTCTCTTCTCAACAGTCATGTAAGTTGTCTCTACTTCACATACACTCTCTTTTGCTTGTTCTGCATGCTTAGCCTGCCTCTGAATGTTTGTTTTATTTTATTACTACTTTGTGCTCTTAATCTTTCCATCTTAGTTGCTTGTAATTTTTTATTGCATCTCTCATGGCTTTATTTTGTCAGATTGAATGTCTAGATGGTATCTTGCAGGGTATTATTTGTTTCTGAGGTTTTAAACCTGTGTTAACACAAGTTGACACATCTGTTTGTTTTGCAAACTATAGTGCAAATGGTGAAGTATTGTTCAAAATTATGCTTAATTAGCTGGCTTTCGACATTTTCAGTAAAATTGCCTACGAAGAACAGTCTGTGTACCATATATTAACGTACAAGTATATGAAAAGGAAAAGGCAAACAGCATAACTAAATAATGTCTTCAGATTATTTTTAGATGTTTTTTCATTTATTCTGAGTAGTGAGCTGATTATGAAATAACTTGGGGATCTTAAAGATTCGTATTGCACCGTGGAAAGAAATAGAATATTAGACTAAAATACACATATATATTTCTTAATTAACTATCTTACTTTTTGTTCACATTCTGCAAATCTTAACAGTTAAGAATTTTCCACACAGGAAGCTTGAAGACATGTGTAAGAACATGATCTCCAGATATAGTGATAAAAGCAATAAACATATCTGTGAGATGAAAGGAAAAGGGCACAAAGTTAATTTGAAACTTATTATTTATAAATAATCATATTACTTTGTTTATTTCTAGACCTTCTTGAAATGATTTTTTTTCTGTTGATGTTAGTCGTTTTATATTTGATATTTTTTCCATGTTGATTAGGTTCTATTCACCTTGTCTCTTTATTTTTTTTCAGCTTTACTAAGCTTTACTTATAGGTAGTTACATGCAAATTCTTTTATTGTTTTACAGTAAAAAATTACATTTGGTTTATGGTTTTAATGTAAAAATACAAGGCTGTCACTCAGATATCAAATTAACAATCTATGTAATAATCGGTGTTGGATGTTTTTCTGTATGTGTCTGATAACCTCAAAATCATAGCCAGGATTGTTCTGGGTCATGTGGTTTAGTATGATTGGTTTTGGTTTGTGTGTTTTTTTTCAGTTGTGGCTTTTTTTGTTTATTTTTTAAGAAAATGCCAGTATTTAATGAGGAGAACCATACTACATTGTTATACAAAATATTATACAGAACAGACTTTTACATTGTAATATTTTAGATTTTAATTCTTTTGTGAACATCCAAATGTTCCAGATGTTTATAACATAATCACATTGAAGACAGGACAACTGAACAATAATAAAATAACTTAAATGTCATTGTAAAAGGGACCATTTGTTTGGCCAAGCATTAGAAATTTCTCTTAGCATTTGAACTTATCCACTGGTTGATATGTTTGTGTTTAGTCTACTTCAAGGTTCAAAATTTTGGTATAGAACCAAAAAGAATTATAAAATATCCCTTGCTTCCCGAGCTATTCCACTCACTCCTGGTCCGCTGTACTATTTACAGTGTATAAATTGTATGTCAGAATTACAGAATTATTTGATAGGAATATATCCCTTTGACTCTGAGAAAAAAAAAAATACATATTTTTGTGGCAATCAATTTTTTCCTTCACTTCAGTCGTTTTGGAAGAAGTCGCTGCAATCTAGATGAAACTTACTAAATATGGTACCTTATTTAGAACGCAGTGTTTATTGACATAAAACTCAAGTAAGGACAATATGTAGAGTATTGTTCTTTGTCTCTTAAGCTGTTCTTATATTTGTCATTTAATAGTCTAGTTGACATTTATTAAAATAATTGGCTTTAAAAGTTTTTAAAATAGAATTCTAAATTGTGTATTGAATTAGTATTAATTTCCACTTTGCAAGTCATATCGATTCATGGAAAATACTTGGTTTTTCACTCCATGATATGTATAATAAACTTTCTGGTATTTTTATTTTTTTTTCCTAAATTTGCACTTATTTTAAGGAATTTGCCATTTCTATCATTCTTCTTTTCTATTCTGATTGATTTCTGCAGTGATACTTTACTGTTCTGTAAGCATCGTAGCTTAGTTGGAGTTGGAGTCAATGTAGCATATCTGACTGTGCAAATATTTCATACTTTTAACCATCTTAGCCATGCAGTATGGTCAATATAAAAGCCATGATTTGAACCTGAATAGTTCAGTTTTATGATTATATAATTTAAAAATTGTTTAGAATACTTTTATAGTATTTGTAAATAATGGTCCTTTTAAGATCACACACTAACTTCCCTTTTTCTTCCAGGCTATAATCTAACAAATCATATAAAACCGTTATTATTGAAGCAACTCATGAGGCAAAAAAAATATGAGAATGGACATATCTTTCTGTTAGATATGGTGTTTGTTTTGTTCTTGGTTTTTGTTCAGCTAGGTTATGGTTGCAATAAGATATGTTAAAAATTCATAGAATGAATGAAGTGTGCTTAAATTGAATCATCACAGGTTATAAACCATCTGGAAGAAAATACCTGTGATATTATATAGAGAACTCAACTGGAAAAGGTATTTTTTGTCAATCAGATTTTCCTTTTGGGTAAAGTAATAGCACTTAATATTCCTTATCGGTTCTGATTTAAGTATAGATTTAATAGCATATAACCTATTAAATATGTATGTGTAAATAAATATAAATATGGTGATAGATTTAAAATAGAGATTAATTGCAACCGTTAAAGGAGACAATTATCCCCATTTCTAAGCTCAGGCAGTGGATAGAGGCAGGCTATTGTCAGTGGTGCCCACTGGCAGAACAAGAGGCAGTGAACACAAACTGGAACACAGTAAGTTCCATTTGAAAATAAGCAAATAATTCTTTCCTTTGAGGGTGACAGAGCACAGAAACAGGCTTCCCAGAGAGGTTATGGAGACTCCTTCTCTGGAGAGATTCAAAACCTGCATGGGTGCTTTACTACACAACCTACTGTGGGGTACCTGCTTTAGCAGAAGGGTTGGAGTTGATGATTTGAGAGGTCACCTCCAACCCCTACAATTCTGCTATTCTGTGTAAAATTATGTTACATGAATTCGTTAGTGAAATAATACTTTCAGATTTAAGTTGTTTACAGTTGTATTTTTCTTCATTTTTATTTCGAAATAGTAAATGCTCAATATGGAAAACATCTGTGATTTGCAAGACTTTTTAAGTAGTTACCTATTAGCTAATAAAAAGATGATGGATTACTTTTTCATTTTGTCTATTTGAAATGCAATATTATGTGCAGACATAGCCGTAACATTTTTTGTCTTGGAACCATTTACACAGTTACATTTTTCTAGAGCTTATGCTCAAGAAACATGGACATGGGCAAATATGGAACTGCTGTTTAAATGTTCTAGAGTAAATTCAAAGAAAGTTTTTTCATTTGTTTTGGTAAGTTGCTCAAAGTGATTAAAACAATTGTAAATTCTGTATTCAAAGCAGCGGTCTAGCAAAGCACCAAACAACACATGGACTTCATCAATCTTTTAATGTAGCTTAATAGTTTTTTATTTTAGTTATTCTGTTTGCATATTTGAAAATTAGGGTGGCTGCAAGAAAGAATAGGACAGACTCTTTGGCAAGATCTGTTGTGATAGGACAAGTGGTAATTATTTCCAACAAGAAGAGGGGAGATTTAGAATACATATAAGAATTTTTTTTTTTATTATTACTAGGGTGATGAGGTGCTGGCACAGGTGGCCCAGAGAGGTGGTGGAAGCCCCATTTCTGGGACATTCAAGGTCAGGCTGGATGGGGCTCTGAACAACCAGATCTAGCTGAAGGTGTCCCTGTTCACTACAGGGTAGTTGGACTAAATCACCTTTAAGTATCTCTTCCAATTGAAATGATGCTTTGATAAGATCCAGTGTCCTTGGTTGGGGGTTTCATTGGGGGATCAAATTCAATCCGAGTTCTGATTAGTTCTCTGACCGTAGCAGATTTAAATGTTCATACAGAATTACTTTGATTTAAATAGTTAGGAAAACAAGGAAATAGAATTCAAATAAAAAGTAAATTAATCATCCAAGATAAATCTAAAGAGAATTTCAGGGAACAGAAACCACAGCAATTACTGGAGAAAGATAATGAACATTTTAGCATGCCCAAAAACAAAAGCAGTGGAATTTAAGTGTGTCCTCAAACTCTACTGTTTGTAATTTCTTTTTTTGTTCTCGTGTACTGTTAAATCTAGCACTGCTAAATTGTCATTTTCACTTGTTTTATATATTACTGACAGCTACAGTGTGTTTTGTGTTTGTATACCGTAAAGTCCAGTGATACGACATGAAAACTCTTTTCTTGCAGTTTTCCAAAAATACCTAACTTTGTAGATGAAAATATTCATTTCTATTTTCCAGCATTTCCGATGGAAAGAAGGCCAAGACTTACTATTGTAGCCCTAATGCTATACAGTTGTTGCCATTATTTTCAGTGTTATCTAGATTGTTCCTTGGCTCATATGCAGTAGTTTTTTTTTTTTCCCTGTGTATTTTGAGAGCAAAAAATAATTTAAAAAAAAAACATTAAAAAAAATCCCATTCAGTTTAGTTTTACAATGTCTTTTAGTGTCTGACAAAGAAAAAAGAAAAGCACTAAATTATTACATTTGCTAATGTGTTACCTAACTCTTTTTAATCCAATGAGTTTGTTTTGTGAAACAGTATGAATTACATTCTGTATTATTTTATTTCTTTGCAGTGCTAACAATTTGTTTCCAAAGCATAGTTGGTGTGTGGTAGTGAATCAAAATATTTTTAAGAAGTGGACACTTATCTGAGATCAAAGTGTAATGAGTTCCACTATTTCCTGGTAATTCTGAAGATCCTAAAACAACATGGTATAGCTAGCATTTAGAGGATCTCTGTTCAGTAGGCCTGAAGAATGACTTCTGAACTGTCATAAGTTAATGTTGTAAGGTTAAGATATTTTTAATAAAGTAATAATTAAAATTATTTTTTTCCTTTTTTTTTTTTTTTTCTGTTTTACATGTGAAATAGCTTCAGTGGCTTTTGGACAATTATGAAACTGCAGAAGGAGTGAGCCTCCCTAGAAGTACCCTTTACAACCATTACTTACGACACTGTCAGGAGCACAAGCTGGATCCAGTCAATGCAGCATCCTTTGGAAAACTCATACGGTCAATTTTCATGGGGTTACGGACAAGAAGACTTGGAACTAGGTAAGTGTTAATGACATCTTGAACTATAATAAGAAACACAAGCAATAATAATGAGTAAGAAACTTTTCTGATATTAAAAACTATACATAAAGCTGTATGTAAGCATTACATTGGTTTCCTGGCAGTTATGTTTATTAATTTCAAACATGTTAATGCTCTTCTGATGTTGTTATTATTTTTACTTTTCCCAATTTTTACTGTTCACATTTTGATAAATATTCTGCAACATAAATTAAATGCAGTCTATTGTTTGGAAATTATGAAGGATTGTGTTTCTTCGTGACTTTGATGAGATATGTATGTATAACCTTGTTTTGTTTTGTTTTCATAACAAAGTGTAAAATATTTGGTAATATTTAAGAGAGTGAATTCATTTCCTAAAGGTGCTAAAATGATACCCTGCCTGTAAAAGGCAGGTATGGAAAGAGAGTTAGGGCTTGTTTGTACATAATCTTTTCCAGTCAATGAATATAAAGTGAATGTAATGAATATGCATAAAACTAATGTTATTTTTCTTTCAATGCTTGCTCTTTCATAAAGGGGGAACTCCAAATACCATTACTATGGGATTCGTGTCAAGCCAGATTCTCCTCTTAATCGACTACAGGAGGACATGCAATATATGGCTATGAGACAGCAGCCCATGCAGCAGAAACAGAGGTAAAGTGTGAAATGAAGATGAGTACTTACTTATTAATATTTCTAGTTCATAGGTCTTTACTTTCCTTTCCATTGAAAAGATGAAATTCTAACGTGAACTCTGTTCAGCTTCCCTACTGTGAAAAATAGAAGTTTGCCAAATAAGCAGTTTATGTCACTGAAGTCACATACCTGTCAACATGAAAGAATGTTTACCTAGAAACTTAAATAAGTTTTCAAAAATTAATAATAAAAAGTGAGATGTTGTAAGAACAAACTCTTATGAACTATCTAGAATTATTTTAACACAATCTGAAGAAAAGAAATAGGACCTTTAATTTCAGATGTTGGTGTTTTCATTTCAGTATGGTTTTATGGATAATTTGCTTATAGCAAGCTTATGATTAAGGTCAGTTTGATATTTATTTTCTCTCCTTGAAAGAACTAGCATGACCATAATAGCTTGCCTGTAGGCTGGTTCAAGTATTTGCTCTCAGCATCTGTTTTTGCTGAAGATCTGTGAAATTACAGAAGTATTTGGAAGAAGTGGTATTTTCTGGGAAGAGTGAAGGATATTTTTTTTTCCACAAGAGTGGAAGAGATAACAAAGGCACGTGCTTTTGGTGAAAGAATGTGAGGATATGCGCATAGAAAAAACTACAAAGAACAGACAATTTTAGGGATAAAAAAGGGAAATGGTACACTTACTTGAAATTGCTTTGTACTTGAATTGTATTATTATTATTCTGCCATGTTATACTGAAGAGAAATATCTAAGATTTCTGATTTCATAAAACATTGGTGGAACAGGAGTATATTAAGCAAGACATCTTTAAAGCTGATACAAAAATTAAAGTTCAGTTTTACTGTGAAATCTTTCTCATAATCTATATGTCCATTTCAGACAGCTGGAATAGACATTCTTGTCTACTCCCGAGGGCATTCCTCATTTGTTTTCAGTTTCATTTCCATAAGTAAACGTCCAGCTTGGAAATTAATTTTAATATTAATTTTAAATATCTCAGTTCTTGTACACATCAGCCATGTGTTTTTGTTTTCATTGGTGGGAACTGGACATTTAACTGAAGTATTTTTTAATAAATTCATTAACTGATAACTATACTGTTCTAACCAGAACTCATTAATCATCACTTCCTGTTGATGTTATTTACTGTAAATATTTATTTTGTGTAGAAGATAAGTTGTGTTTTTCTATTCTCGTCAGTTTTCCCAAGTTTCTTGTACGTACTGTTTAGTCAAATATTACCTTTAAACCAAGCCATTGTAATTCGGAAACATCAAGTATTTATTGATTTTTTTAGAGAAGGAAATGCATTAATGGACAGTAGAGAAATTGTGGATTTTTATACTGTTTCTCCATTTGCAGATAGAAATAGATGCATTACAGTTCTGACATACTAGCATCTGTAAAACTGCTGCAATTCTACTGTGATAGTATTCTAAAATGATAATAAGAGAACTTTGTGATGAGCTACTAAAAAAATCCCAAATGGAGTTGTTTAGAAAACATCCATAGCCTTTCTTTAGATCACACACATATCTTTTATGTATAGCATGGTTGGGAAGTTGAGCTTATTGTGGCTTAAAAAACAAGGAAGTTCTACTTCAGCTCCTAGATTAGGGATATCTTAGGCTCCAGTACTTTTATTGAAATATGATCTGTATATTTTGTTTGAAAGTTTGTGATGTATTCATAGCAGTTTACTTGGAAAGGTTTTCAGTTCCTTCAAATACTAGACAGTAACTAGCATCAGCTTGATCTGAATATGAAAAAATGTTGAAGCCTGCCAAATATTTTCATATGTTTCTTTGTTACTTGTAGATTTTGTATGTATAGTACTTTTTTAATATATTTGATTTTTCTGTAGTTAATAGCTTTAGTATTTGTTGCCTGTGATATTGCAAACTGCTTATACTATCTTGATTACTGTTAATTTTTAAACCTGATTTTCCCCCATTGAAGGGAACATGGTATTTGTACACAGTATACATACTTTAGCACATTAGCTCATTCTCACAAAGAGTGAACTAGTGATAAATCACAAAAATAGATTTAAATCTGAGCATATTGTTAGCGCAAGCTTAGTTCTGCTTGTATTTACAATACCTACATTTTTTTTTTCCTTTGGCTAGCCATTCTCATCTAAGGTGCCAAAGGTCCACCTGTACTTCAGCTGCCGATCTTAAGTTGTTAACTACTCTTTGCTTACATTTCATTTGAAGCTCCTGACAATAATATTTTCTTTTCTTTTTCATTCATTGGTTTAAGTGATTTTCTAATGGTGTTGAAAATTATTAATTCCTATAATAAGATACAGAATCACAGAATCATCTGGGTTGGAAAACACCTTCAAGATCATCAAGTCCAACCATCAATCTGGCCTACAGAGTCCCTTCACTAAACTATGTTCCTTAGTGACATATCCATATGTCTCTTAAATTCCTCCAGGAACAGGAATTACCTGGGCAACCCATTCCAGTGCTTTAATTATGTTACATTTTGAGTGAAGATTCTGTCTAGCATGCTAAATTTAACTGAAGTTTAATTGAACATCTGCATTGCTTGGCACTATCCACTTGTACCTGACATAAAAATAAATGAACCTAAATACTGAAAAAGGAATTGCATCTAGCATTTTAAATTCTGCACTTTGTTACTTCAGGATTTTAAACACGAACATTTGTCATGAAGTTACACGATAAATATGATATCATCATTAGACAACATTAACTGTTGATCACTATCCTATGTTAGGAATGGACCTAAATACTTTACTGGAGTGAGAAGTCTCATTTCGAAAATAGAGTTACATATGGCCCTCACTTTATTTCTGAAAAGATTCATCAAAGTTAGGTTTTTATGGCTAAAATACTAAGGAAAGATGTCTGATACAATAATTTAGAAAATGAATTTTGAATGCTTTCGTGATCTGTGCATTATTTTTTATAGCCAGCAATGTCTCTGCTGTGTGGTAAAACTGTACATCAATATGCCAGCTCCATCAGAGGAGCTGGTGATGACATTGACAACTCTTTATTTTTAAAATTGCTGAAGCTTTATTTTCTGGCATAAAAATGAGAGAAGAAAATCACCCCCTTCTGGGTGGTACCAGTTCAAGTGTATAAATCAATCCTGTATTTATAATACACACTAAATTTAGCCCAGATTTAATCATACACTATTTCTTCCCTAGCCAGGTTTAGAGATACTCTGCTGTTGATGCAGAGCAGACTTTATGCTAATAAGAGTAATCTTGAGATAGGAAGGAGAGCCTTTCTTCTCCCCACCTCTTGAATCTGGCTTGTAAGACAAAAGCAAACAAGTGCATTAATTCTTAACAAGAGAAGGGTATCTAATAGCACAGTCTTACCACAACCTGTAACACTAAGACATTGCAGCTATGGTCAACACTGCTGCTTCTCCCATAAATACACAGAAAGTTAGTTATTTCTTCTTAACAGAGAGATTATCTCATACGGGACACTTGTACTCTCTCTAAACACAGGCTAGACTGGGGAATCCAGAATCAGACACTTTAACAATATTCAATATTTTCCTTTCTTTCAAAACCTGTCAGGAACAATTAAGTAAGTGTAGGACCACACCATTTTGCCATAATGCTGCCAATAAGTTTGAGATATGAAGTTGTGGAAAAATACTCATCCCAGTGAAGATTATATGATAATTATGATCCTTAAACTTGGCAAGAGACATCAACCTCTTTTTTTACATGCAGCACAGTTAAAGGCAAGCATGATATAGTTTGATTAAGGAAAAAAAAAACAACTTGCACTAGCAATTACATAATGTACTGTATATGCTATAGTACTTATATTGCATGGAAAGTAATGTCTCCTATACATTTCCATGAAAACTACAACAAGTACAAAGAGCACAATAACACTATTTGATGACATGTTGTTCAGCTTTGGTGCTCCTCTCCTTTTCCACTGACTACAGTTCTGTTTTAAAAGTGCAAAGTAGCCAAATTCTTGCTACTAAGAGCTGAGAGTAAACTCTCAGGTGTTTTGCAAGTCACAGACATGACCTATTGCATGTCAGATGTCTTACAGCATTTGACCATCCAGACTAACACTCCTGTTTGAATAACTGTACTTTTATTTTTTAGACTTTATGAAAGATTTTGAGACCTCAGTATGAAGGATTTAGGTTTTCAAAGTCTTCCATTTTTGTTGTCTTCAGATAGCAGTGTTATTTTTCTTAAAATGGCATAAATTAGGCAGTCTAATGATTATGTTGTTCTTACACTAAACTCCAAAAGAAATTGGTAGTGGTGCTTTTATAAATTCTTCATTAGTAATGTGCTGGCTGCCCTTAGTAATCATATTTCTTCTGTCATTTGCAAAGAAAATAAAAATTTGTAAATTATTTTTGTACTTTTCTGTAAATTTTTGTTTTGAGATGGAGAAATCAGGATAAACATAGCCTGTGCCTGTGTGAGCTCATCTATGAAGAAGCTAACAAAAAGGATAATTTTGAAATTGATATTTTTGTAGGTATAAGCCCATGCAGAAAGTGGATGGAGTTGCAGATGGCTTCACAGGAAGTGGTCAACAGACAGGCACATCTGTTGAACAAACTGTAATTGCCCAAAGTCAACATCATCAGCAGTTTTTAGGTACTAAAACATGGTTTTTTTATTCTACTACAAAAATAGACAAGATGAACTCCGCTGCAAATATCAAGTCACACAAGTACAAAAATTGTTTCTAAAGTTATAATGGCTTTTTAAAATTTCTACTAACAACAGAACAAAAAGGCACTTAAGCTTTATGTTTTATTTATCAGGTTTTATGTAATATTTAATATTCATCATTTAAATATAAAAAGAGGAATATGCAAATTCTTTATTTATGTGATATATTTGACATTCTGTAAATCACAACACAGTTGCTGTGCAAAGTGATATATACACATGTATGTTGATATTCTGGGATGACATTTCCTCCCTACATGTTTGTTACAGTGCATTTTATTGATTAACAACATGGGTTAAACATCTAGTGATCTTTTTTGAGAATGTGCTGTAGTTTTGTAAGTGGAAAGAGACAAATAGTTGCAACTGTTTTTTTGTTTTCCTTTTTTAAGTCAAAAATGCTGTCTGAATTTCTTCACAATTTTAACATAGAATAAGTGTGAAAGAATCTTCACTGTGAGCATATTCTAGAATTTATTTCTTTGTATCATCCTTAAGTCTTTTCCTGATCATAGGAACAATAGGCACTGTTCATAACTGTGTTTTTTCATTGTGTTGTTATGGAAACAGATGCATCTCGAGTACTTCCAGAGTTTGGTGAAGTTGAAATATCTTCCCTACCAGATGGTACAACCTTTGAGGACATCAAATCACTGCAGAGTCTTTATCGAGAGCACTGTGAGGTATTTCCTATAATTCCTACAAATCTTTTTGGGTTTCTTTTAGGTTCGTTATTTCTAGTGAGTGAGAATCAGTGCAAGATAGTAATGTTGGATATGCTACAGCCATTCTACAGCTGGCTTCAGGATATTTTGCTTATTCCACTGGAAGGGCATTATCTTGCTAATTCTACTGGAATGGTCACTAGGAAAAATGCTATTGGGAGGATTTCCTCCATCAGAACAAAAATGTATTCTAAAAAGTAGTATTCTTGAAAATGTAATCATATGTATGTATTCCAAATTTTTTAGAGAAGCCAGACTTAAAATTGTATGTGCAGATCTTTGGCTTTGTCAATAGGAAGTGTAAAAAAGTGTTAAATTGCCATTTAATTGCTTACATTTAAAAAAACTTTTTTTTTCTTGTTTTAAAGAAACATTGGGAAGATTAAAATAAATTTAATATCGAAAAATATATATTTTAAAACTACTTAAAAAGTGTTTTCAAAACTGTACTGAATAAGCGAAATGAATAAAACAGCGAGTCTGGAGTCGTATCAACTATCTTTGGGAAAATTTCTCTGACACATTTACATAATTTATGTTCATTTCTAGAGGCTTCTGTGCATGTACACTTGGTCTTACTCTCTGTGCAAAGCATCTTATGCTGTTGGATAATACATCGATTTTACTATCAATACTTAGCGTACATACTTAGTATACGTACAATTTTACTACTGTAAAAATAGTATTTATCATTTCAGAAATGAAAAGTTTGCCCTTATTCCACTACATTAAAAAAAAAAAAAGCCATTTCTCTATTTGGAGTTGGGTCTAGAGGGAAGCTAGGTAAAAGACAATCTGTATTTGCATTTTATTTTCTCAGGCAATTCTGGATGTGGTAGTGAATCTTCAATTCAGCCTGATAGAAAAGTTGTGGCAAACTTTCTGGCGCTATTCTCCCTCTTCTCCACCTGATGGTACTACTGTTAATGAACCTAGGTCAGTAAATGTATTGTCTTTGTGTACTGGCTTGTTATAATAACATAGTAGAAGTGTCAAACAACGGCATAGACATTACTGGTTTTACTATAAGAGTAAAAATCTTTTCTTGCTATGGTGCATTTTAAAAATAAATTGATATTGTCTGGCATGTTAATATACACAGCTTATATGGCAAATCGCAGTCTTGAAAAAATTGTCTTTTTTTTTAATTATTATTATTTTTATTAGACAACTATCATGAAGGTGTTCTCACAGTATTCTATCCATTTCTTTTAAGCCTACCGGATTCATACTTCTATATAATTCATGGGCTATACCAGATCTGTGCAAGCATTCTAATCCAGTTTCAGGTGACACAAAGTGAAAAGAAGTTCTGTTGACTGTAGTTGAGATATCTGTAACTTATTTATTAAATAATGATTTTAATACCAATTGCTGTTTTTTATCTACTATAAATGCATTTTCATTTATTCATTTGCTGCATTTGTTCATTCCAGCAATCTGAGTGAAATAGAAAGTCGACTTCCAAAAGCAAAACTGATTACTCTGTGCAAACATGAATCTATTCTGAAATGGATGTGTAACTGTGATCACGTGATGTACCAGGCTTTGGTGGAGATTCTCATTCCTGACGTCCTTAGACCTATTCCTAGTAAGTTGAACACAGAACGTTTTGTAAAGAGATTTTTTTTTCATATGTGTGTGGTCTTATGGCACATGGGGAAGTTTTTGGTATTATTTTTAAAGCTAGGGAACTACTGTGTATCTTTTATCCCTAAGTCTTTTGTGTAGAAAGTTGTCCTGAGAGACGATGTGTATATGCCTTATATTTTAAAATATCTGAGGATCTTAGTGCAGTTGAAGGGTCTAATTTTCAAGATCAAGTTTCACATGAAAAGTACTTAAGAGGCACTGTGACCCCTGAACCAGTGTAAGCTAATGTCAGTGAGTATTTCCATTAAATGAAGTTGTTTTTAGCTTACCAACATTACAAATTAATATTTAACCAGTCCAGAAAAAATGTATCTGAGCCTTGTGTTTTCATTTTTTGACATTTCGATTTTTGTTCCTTATTAAAAAGAATCAACTTTAAAGGCTGTTATGGCAATGAAGAATTAATTCTGAATTTTTAATTCTTTTTTAATTTAATTTTTAATTCTGATCTACTGTTTCTTCTTCATATATCCTATAAGAAAGAATCATTAACTATCTGTCCATTCAATCATTACCATAGTTCAATCATTACCTAAGTGCAAGTTTTTACATGGTATCTCTTTAGTTTATGGCATCTTGTCTTTCAATCAGATGCATTGGGCGTTACCAATAAAAGATGTCAAGAAAATGGGTTGCAATCATCTCATATTAGATATCAGGTCTCTCTCAGGCTATTATTTTTTTTTCTTGCTAGAATTAGCTCTCATTTTTTAAAAATGTTACTCTGTTTGAAAGTATCTGTTTTGGGACTGCACATCAGGTTTATTGATACATAGCACACTTCTATTCCCAAGACAAATAATTCCCAACAGATTTCTGCCTTTATTTTCTGATATTCCAGTTTTTTTGCTCAGAAAGCAATCAGAGTTGAAGCCATATAATATTTTACATCTGATGTGAAAGTAATGTCTCCTATTTTATTATCTTGGCCCATGACGTTGGAGGCAGATGTTGCTCAGCAGAGGTTGAATGCTCCCACCAGTATTCCATTACATGTTGTTGCCATGTGATAGATGGCAGCAGAGGGGCAGTCAGACAGAATGACGTCTGATATGGAAGTGTGGGTGAAGCAAAGATTTATCTCTGAATTCCTTCGTGTGAAAAAATGGCCCCCACTGGCATTCACTGATGCTTATTGAACCTTTGCAGATACCAAACAGTGGATGTGAGTACAGTGAGGCCATAATGGTGTATTTCAGGAATAATAGCAGCAACAGTGGGTCATTTCTGCTGGTGCTGGTTCATTGCTGTTGAAAATGGACAGCTAATGGTGGTAACTGTGCTGACAAATAGAGTTTTTTAGCTGGGAATTTGCTCTATCAGTGTTACCTTGCTTTTTGTATCTGTTGTAGTTTCCATGGAAATAAATTGGAGGCTTTACTTTCAGACCAACCTATGTATTTTCTTGGTTTTATCTTCAGGACCAGCTGCTTTTTTAGTCAGCTTTCCTGTAACAATGGTACATAAAAATTCTCTCTTTACTATTTAAAGAATAATTAGTATTGTAACTCCTACTTTTGAATTAGAATATCTTCTAATTCTAATTCTAAACCATTGCAAAAGGCCAAGAGAAAACTTAGAGATTGTACATAATGATTGACTATGACAAGAATGGAGCAGAGCAAAGTATATAAATTGATTATTTTCTGTGGGAAAATACTAGCTTATGGGAAAGTTTGAGAAAGTTTAGAGAAAAGGACTGTAAATGCTTTATCAAAATTAAGTTCATTTCTTTTTTCTAAGTACATGGAAAGGTAACAACAGCAGCTCCTGAAAATGGGAAAAACAAAGCTTAGTGATTAAGTAAGCATGATTCTTCAAGTTACAATTTTTCTAGATTTTTTGTGTTTTTATTCAAGAAAAATTTCTGTGCTATTCACCTGTGTGATAGATATTACTGGAGTAGAAAAGATAATTGAGGAAAATATTGTTGATTTAGCCTTATCCTGTGTTAACTTTGTTAGCTGAAATGTTCAGTACCCACAAAATGAATGAAAAATGCCTGTGCTTAAAATGTTCAAATTCCTTTTCTTAAGAAAAATATAATGCTGTCTGAATAAGGAATAAGTTGAATTATTGTCTAATATCCTTGGCAATAGACTTGAGTTCTGTGTTGTACTGGCAATGGATCTTTTTTTCTGCACGGTAGACTTTTTGCACCTTCACCTGTGCAGAATGGGCAGAAAAGTTGCCTGGGAGTTTCTGTCATAGGAGAAGAATTTATGTTCAATGTATTTTCACACTGTATTACACAAATTCAAGCAGCCAAAAAGTACTGGAGAGACTGTAAAGCTTTCAGAAAAAGACTTTGTTTGTTTGTTTGTTTTTGAGATTTATATGTTAGAGAGCTTTCAGCTGAGATTCAGACTCTGGATTGTTAGGTTCTCATCCAAATCAAATTTTCTGTCAGTAATTCTGATTGCAAAATTATTTTGTGTATGTCTAGTAACATTTGACTTAATTCAAGCCCTTTACTCTGAAGTGAACTCATTGTATAATTCTTTGAAAAGTTTTTGCTCTGTTATTCTTTCATGATAACATGAAGAAAGCATTGAGGATGCAGGTCCATAAGTTCTTGGCAATGAGTGGATGCATGCTTAAAGATTTAGTATAAGATAAATTCTATATTTAATAAGATATCTGAAAAATTCATTAGAAATTCACCATACAATACTGACGTTTATCTGATATAGTTATAAAGAAGAAATGTTTCTTCAAAACTTAGAATTCTTCCACTTCTTCCTCTACTTTCCTCCTAGTTAAAGACTTTTTAAAAGATGTAACTGAGCTGCATTTCCATATTTATTTTTAAGGGAGATTAACTTTGCAATGGTGAAAGTAATTTCATAATAAATAATTAGGTGAAAAAGAATAGTAAATGAATCAGAAGTGATAAGAGTAATACTTTCTTTAGGTTACTAAATATAATTCATAGGGTATTTCTATTATTCCTTCCACTTTGCATTTTCTTGCTCTGTAGGTAAGAAATAAAAGAAATGAAAACATAGTTAATTAGTAAGAGCAGAGAAAGAATTTACAAAGTATCAGAGGTTTGCAGAATAATGGATAGAACTGAAGAAAAGAGCTTGTTCTCTATGTGAAAACTTCAAGGTTAAACAAACGAACATCTGTTACCATAGAATACTTACCTTACTGAGATACTTTGTAAGACCTAGGCATACAAATGTGTGCTCCATTATGTAGGTTGCTAATATGATTTCTGTGCATTAATAGTAAAAATTCAAAGTAGTGTGAAAACGCTAGAATGAAGTACTTATTTTTAATTAATTGATCTTCTAGTAACAGTTTCCATGAATAAAGGGTTTATCAGTAATTCAAACAGTAAAAAGAGTATTTCTCAAAGACATGTTCTGTCAGCCTTAGTCTACCAGAAAGTATTCTGCTCCATAAACATAACCCAGTCTTTACCTCTACAGTTTCTTCTCACATGTAGCTGAAATCATTTGAAAGTAAATGTAGTTTCTTTTTTCTAGTGTTTTTACTTTTCATTTTTGCACCTGCAGTGATTCTCCATTTTTAGAAAACTGCAGTTTTTATTTTTGTCTCTTTTCCCAGCTGTTTGAGTGGACACTATTAGGTCAGTGAGCAAGTGGTAAGTATTAGAAAGCAAAATTTTTACTACTCAAGAGATAAGATTTTCTTTTTTTCCATGTGCAGTTCCTTGTGTAAAAACTTGATTTCCTCCTTCTTTAATAACTACATGGGTTGATCTGAAAGTTATACCTCCTGATTATTTTCATGGATACTTCAACAGCTACGAAGAGCATAGTAATCTCTACTTGGTAGAGAAAATTTTGAGCTACCAGACACTGTTTTTCATACATAGGCACCACCATTAGCTGTGCGTTTTCACCAACGATGAACAAGAGCTTGCATGTTGCACTCATAAACGTTGGCATGACTGGAACATGGCTTGTCTTTCACTCACTGTCACCACTACTGCAATGTACCACCCACCACCTCACATTGCTCACATCCACTGTTTGGTATCCATAACAGTTCAGCAATTATTAGTGAGTGTCAACGGGTGTAATTTTTTTGCGCAGGGAGGAATTCAGAGGCACACTTCATCCACACTTCCATTTAGACTTCATTTTGTCAAACTGCTTCTCTGCTGCCATCTGTCACACGACAACAACATGGAATGGAATACTGACAGGAAAGATCAGCATCTACTGTTATATCTCCAACGTCTGCCTCTGATGTCATGGGCCGTCATAAAATAAAGGCATTACTTTCAGAGTAGCCCTCGTAAAACTTCCTTTTTGACTATGCTACCGATTGCTGCAAAAGCTTCAATTCCCCTCAAAATCCTTGTCATCCAACCAAGCAATTCTGTGGATGCTATAGTAAAGGAAAAAAGATTTTGCAGCTGCTTGAATAATTACTTTCTGTCAGTGGAATTTAGTCTTACATTTTGCTTGTTGATTATATCCTTATTGGATTTTGTTCTTTAAAGTGGAAATAAGCACCATGACATTGATTCACACTGCTTCAGGTCTATTTGAGGAAACTGCAGTATTCCAGTAACAGGAATTTTACAGAGATTTGCTCTTTAAAATATGTACTTAAAGGAAATGGAAAGCTGAGAGTTTGCGATAGAAATTTTCAGTGTATGGGAAATAACTGCTGCAATTACAGATGTTTTTATACAGAAATGCCCAAAACAATACTGTTTGTCATCAGCTTCTTGAAAGATTAGGTGAGGAAGTTCAAACTGTTCATTAAAGCAAAACTAAATCATTGCATAATCTGAATCTGAATTAGGCGTTTTGAACCCTAGTTTGTTTTTTCTTCCAATAAGTAGAAGGGATGGATCTAAATATTGAGCATAAAAGTACTTAAGATGCAAAACATTTCAAAACAGGTACTTTGCTTTCTTTTCATTCGGTTTTTTCTTCTTTAATGTGCAGGTGCCTTGACCCAAGCCATTCGCAATTTTGCAAAAAGCCTTGAAGGTTGGCTTTCAAATGCCATGAACAATATTCCACAGAGGATGATACAAACCAAGGTAGACAAAACTATTGCAGCTTTATTCTTGCATTTGACAAACCCAGTGTGCAGTAGCATATAAAAGCAGTAGTATTTTAACTTTAATGCTAAATTTCATGTTTAGCATATCATCAAATAATGGAAGAGGAAATAAATCAGTTTTGTCAAAAAAATTAAAAAGAAAAAAGAAAATAGTTTTGACCTGTTACATGAATGTAATTCACATTATGGATCGTTAATACAGAGTATTAAAATGAACATAAACAATGACAGGTGCATTAATCTACAGATAGATTAAGATTTAAGGCAGTAGATTTAAGATTAAGATAAGGTGGTACAAGGTTTTGAAATAAATTAATTTCTTCATAGGTTGCCGCTGTAAGTGCCTTTGCCCAGACTCTGCGAAGATACACATCTCTAAACCACCTGGCTCAAGCAGCTCGTGCTGTTCTTCAAAACACTTCTCAGATCAACCAGATGCTCAATGATCTTAACCGTGTTGATTTTGCCAATGTTCAGGTAAAATTTAGCTTCAAGTAACGAGTTTTGAAAAATAATTTTGTTTCAGGCTGTGGGGTGACCTCATTGCAGCCTATCAATACCTGAAGGGAACCTACACCCAGGAGGGGAGTAAACTCTTCAAAAGGGCTGACAATAGCAGGACTAGGGGAAATGGATCCAAGTTGAAGGAGGGAAGATTTAGGTTGGATGTTAGGGGGAAGTTCTTTACAAGGAGAGTGGTTAGGCCCTGGAACGGGCTGCCCAGGGAGGTTGTGGATGCCCCGTCCGTGGACGTGTTCAAGGCCAGGTTGGACGGGGTCCTGGGCAACCTGATCTAAATGTGTATGTTTGGTGGCCCTGCTAGGCAGGGGGGTTGGAACTACATGATCCTTGAGGTCCCTTCCAACCCGGGTGATTCTGTGATTCTGTGTGATTCTGTGATTCCTCCAAATCCAAAGATTTTGAATTTTTGCATTAGCTGTCATTATTCTTTCAGGAAAAAAACATGATAAAGTTTTAATGATTCATAGGTACACTAACTCAGTTCAAATGTATTTCAGGAAAGTAAGAACTTGGAGCCATTATCTATTTCCAAGTACTTATTCATTTCAAGCACTCAAATTATTCCAAATTCTCTGAAAACATGGAACACATACATTTTTTGAATGGGTATATCATGAGTAATGTCTTCTTAATATCATAAATGATACTGCATAATTCAGTCTCAGGAGCACAACTCCTGAATGTCTCTGAAAACAATTAAACGTGTAATGTTGTTTTTAGTAGAGGCTGTTTCATTTGTTCAAATACAATTACATTAGTATGTTTTATCTAAGTATCTGTGCTTAAGCGTATGAGATTTCCAGACTAGTTATTACATTAATAAAGATTAGAATTGGTTTCTACTTAGCCTTCAAAAAAGGTTTCCCACATGATTCTACACCTTCATTGAAGTGTTGTTTTCCTTTTGCCCAACAAAGTGAAATATTCCAGATGACTGGAAGTTCTCTGTTGGGTTGTTTTTGTGAGGAGATAATTTTACATAAAAAACTCAGTTTGCTAGTGACAGTTTTATTCTTTATATTTTTCTTATATACTTTTTAATGAATATATTTTAACACACACAGATTATACAACAATATGTAAACTATGAATGGTATTGAATGATGAATATTGAATATGAATGGTAGCATTAGAATTTTTAAAAGCTTCTTTACAAGGATCCTATGAAGATCAAGTCATGCTGCCTGACTGCTACAGGGCTAATAAGAACTTCAAGTGTATTTTTTAGGGCATTGTCCAAATACATCTTGAACACTGACATACAGAGTGTATCAACCACATCTCCAGGAAGACTGTTCCAATGTTTTGCCACCTCTTGTGGCACAATTTTTTCCCATCCTGTCCATCCTGTCAGTGATGACCAGTGAACAGAACCTTTCTCACAGAATCACAGAATCACAGAATCACAGAATCACAAGGTTGGAAACGACCTGCAAGATCATCCAGTCCAACCACCCTCCCATTCCTATCAGTGCCACAAGCTACTAAACCATCTCTCGTAGCTCCTCATCCAGGCGCCTCTTGAACACTACCAGGGACGGCGACTCCACCACCTCCCTGGGCAGGCCATTCCAGTGCCTGACCACCCTTTGAGAGAAAAAGTTTCTCCTAATATCCAACCTAAACCTCCTTTCCCTCCTCAAGAAGCTGCAGGGAGAGCTAATGTCCTTTTAGCCTCCTCTTCTCCAGGCTGGGCAATCTGAGTGTCCTCAGTCTCTCCTTATAGGACATGCCCTCCAGCCCTGCTACCAGCTGTGTTGACCCCTCCACGTGCATGCATTCAAGTATTTTAATATTCGCTGATCACTTGTTTTTTTCCACCGCTCTTCCCATTACTGGGAGGACTGCAGAAAACACTACCTGTGATTCTGAATCCTTCAGCTGTCTTCGAAGGACCTTTAAATCTATTCTCATTTACCTCAGACGTATTCTTGAAACATCATTGGATGATGTTTCAAGAATGAAAGAACAGATGTGGGTGGTGTACTTGACCAAGGATGCAAAATGTTAATTATGCTAATAATTTAATGTAGACACAGCCTGCTAATGTTGAGGTGTTAACTTGGCACATGATAGCTAAAGTTTAAGGATAGGGCTTGAGTGAGTCTTCACGTTATCTCTCAGTTTTTTAAGTGTCGCACTAGACTCATTTAATCTTGATTATGCTGATCAAAGTGTTCACTGTTATATGCAAGCATGTTTCTCCATTTCTTTGCAGTTAATTTTGTACATGTGTATATGTGTAACATACACCCAGCAAATAAAGCAATTCTTGTTCATGTACAAAACTTCATTTTATAAGATGGTATAACTCAAGTTATCTTGTTCATACTGGAAGGAGCCTTGCACTTCATTTCTTGTTCATTTTTTTATTACTTTAGACCCACCACTTAACTGGTGTTTCTGATTGGCATGTCAGCAGTCCCAACAAAAACTGACAATTCCCAAATATTTCAGTAGAAAAATCATCAACAGAGAAAGTAAAAGATATCTTCTGAAAACAAATGTGGAAAACTAAAACATACTTGTGTCATTTCCATTGTTCTTCTTTATTTCTGCATATGACAACTGATTCTATGTGTTGTGTTTTCCCCACCCACTTTCTTTGAACAAAATTGTGACAGACATAAAAACAAAAACTAGTTTTTAGTTTGTTCTATAAGCATTTTTTGTCCTTCTCCTCCACAGAATTGTTTAACCTTTAAGAATGAATTGCATTCTATGCTTTGGTTCATATACTGTTAATTCAAGTGCTGCTATTTGCTCTAACAGGAGCAGGCTTCCTGGGTGTGCCAGTGTGATGACAACATGGTTCAGAGGCTAGAAACAGATTTCAAAATGACTCTTCAACAGCAAAGCACTCTGGAGCAGTGGGCTGCCTGGCTTGATAATGTTATGATGCAAGCCTTGAAACCATATGAAGGAAGACCCAGCTTTCCTAAAGCAGCACGGCAATTTCTGTTAAAATGGTCTTTCTACAGGTAGTATTTAATACTTGTAAAACATTTTAACTGTTATGTTACTCGCTGAATTGTTCACTGTAGTGAGGTTGACAGATGCAACATCAAACTGTGAGTCACTAAGTTACCAAAAGTATGTGGGTGGCTTTTTTTCCAGAAAATTGCTATTAACATCAAACTCAGAGACACTTACAACTTGGCAAGGACTTAACTGATACTCTTGCTGTTTGGAAGGCCATATGAATGCAGGTAGAATTTTGTTGTGAGTTAGAAACACAATGTGGAATTGTTGAGTTAAATAACTGTACAATTATTAAGCCACTATTTTTAATTTTATTTACTAATACAGTGTGATATGTGTGATTATTAGCTAAGGTAAACTTTTTTTACAGTATAGAAAGTGGATTAAAGCAAGTTAACATTCCATGTTAGCTGCTTATTGAATCAGTTGTGAGTGTAAAGCTGGTTCTTTGAAAATGATTATGTCAGCTACTTGCTGAAGATACCAGAATTTGTCAATCTAAGACATACACAGAAGTCTTTTTCTAATTTTGTTTAAACTTTGAATTATTAAAATCATGGTAAAACCTTTTTACTGGGAAAATAAAACTAATGCCTAAATGCATTAATCTTGGTGGTTATACAGATAGGAAAGCAAAGGAACAAGGAAAACAAAAAAAATCCAGTTTTTTCTTTTCTAACATGGTGGCCAGCAACATCTTCTGCAAAAAGAGAAAATCAAATAATTGCCTTTTCTGAACACCTCTTTCCGAAGACACCATCAGTCAGACATTGTGCATAATGTTGTTTGTAAGAATATTGGCTTTGAGTTGAAATGTTTGTGTGGATAAGCATTAATGTGACGATGACATATAACACAGATATTTTTTTCCATTTTTGAATAGCTCAATGGTGATTCGAGATCTAACCTTGCGCAGTGCTGCTAGTTTTGGCTCTTTTCATCTGATCCGCTTGCTTTATGATGAATACATGTTTTACTTAGTAGAACATCGTGTTGCTCAGGCCACAGGAGAGACACCTATTGCAGTTATGGGAGAGGTAAGATAATATGTAAGAGACTAGATTTGATAGATTTATGATGAATTTGAGTACATACCTTTACAAATTTTATAAACTTTCACATGAATCTGTAGGATGTTCTACAGTGTAAGAATAGATTGGGTTACGAATATATTAACAGTTTCACATTTGTTTCATTGTTTGACTGTCAGAGTTCTGAAATCACACTGAATTCTAACAACAAATTATTTGCAAACAAGCTTGCTCCTTCTCAGATCTGTGCACAGATTAATGTACCTAAGTTTTGGCACAGTTTGAAAAATGTTCATCTCTTTTTTTTTTTTTTCTTTTTCCTGAGAACAGAGTATTTTATGTAAAAATTAAAAAAAAAAAGGAGGGGGGGAGGTAAGGGGGAAATAGGAAACTGTCATTTACATAGATCTATTTATTTACATGTATTTAAACATATATTTAGAATTGCAGTACAAAAATTATCATAAGTGAGCTGTCTATTCCCAGTGACTTCAGAAAGATGTTATCTATTTGGTTCATTTGGTATTGTTCACATTCATGTACAGTTATACCGAAGAGGTCTGTGACACAGTTTATTTTCATACATTTCAAAATTTATAGGCTTAAAAAACACAAAGAGCCTCAGCTGAGGACTATGGCACCTGCAAGGCGAGGTTTATTTCATCACTCTTTTCTCCAGTAATTCATCTAAACTTCTGAGTGAGATACTGAAGAATGAATACATTTTCATCAAAGAAATGTTCTCCCAAAGTGATGGGAAATTTATGTATTTGAAAATAAAGTAGATGTTTTATGGCACGGCTTTATTACATTTTCACACTTGGGAGTCACTGTGCGATTTTTGTTACTGATAACTTGCAAGTAATTTTGCAGGTTGATTTGACATCAGGTTTCATTCTTCCTTCAAATACACCAACAGTATCATTAAATAGTGTATATAGATAGCAGACTTTCAAGAGAGATCAGACATGTCTCACTGTATTTGTGAAATGATTTCCTGCCACGTGGCATGAGGGTTTAGACAAATTGAATTACAATAGTAATTTAATAGTCTATTTCCTTAGTCTGCCCTATATATGCAGTAAGATACTTAGAAGTATACAGTTATTTCATCTTTGCCTTCTTAACACACATCCTATATTTATGGATCAGTTTTTAGGAGTTGTGTAGTTGTTTATTTGATGTAAACTGAAGGTGGAATCCTGGAAAAAAATTAACAACACTGGCTGGTACAGGAGAGAAGGTGCAAATACTCATTAAATGCACACTTGTTAATGATTTTCTATACTCAGTGACTGTGACTGAAATAAAAAGAGGAAATCTAAAACCAGATTTGTGTCAAACGTCACAGGACAGTGTATGCTAGTCTTGCAACTGAGATTAGCATGTTCATTTTCCTGCCTTCCTTTTCTGCCAGCTTTGGACACTTGTCAGCAAAAGTACTGACAAGTGCTGCAGTTAACTGGATCAAATTCATTCAAATAAAAATGCCCTGTGTTCATAAGTGATTAGTTTTCTTTTCAATCAGTTCTGTCTATTGCATAGCTGTGTGAACACTTCATGCACAAAGCCAAAGTAGCGTAAGGCTAAGGCGAGGACATGACATTATGGTATTGGTGCTCATTGCATTAATGTTCCTTAAGTTACTGTTTTGTCTTACTGTATTTCTGAAAAAGGCTGGTATCATTTGCTGTCAGAACTGTATAATTTAAGTAAAACTCTCCTTTCATTTGGGATTCATTGAGGACATTCTACTCTGCTAATTTCTTTCCTTTAAGAGAGTTAGAGAATTCAGGAAAGGAAAGGAAGGAATGTTATACATCTAGAATATGAACAACATTTTTGCAAATACATCTTTTTAATACAAGTAAATTGGTTACCATTTTGTAAACTTTTCCTCAGCAGTGCATTTCATCTGTCTTCCAGGTAAATCTGCAATGCTATAGCTGCATTTAGAGACACACCTTCATTTTTCTTTTAGCTTCTCTGGGAAATTTTAAAAAGACCTTTTGGATAAAATATTGATAGTTCAAAATATCTGTCACAGTTTCTGACACTCACCATGCAAGTAGCTCACTTCAATTGATAAAGGCCCTGATGATGCTATCTTGAAAAAGAATGATATAAGTTTATAGTTCCCCGTTTTAATTTGTGAAAATTTCTTTAGTGATAACTGTCTTACTAAATACAAGATGGAATGGAAAATGAATTGATGCATGATGGATGTGGCTGCAGTGCAGGCCATGTGTTTGCATGCCAATCTCAAACCTGTGGAGCACAGTCTGGCTCCATCACAGGCATTCTACATACTATTTGCATAAGACTGTGCTCAGTTTTTTCCACTGTTTATTTTGCAGTTTGGTGATTTAAATGCTGTGTCCCCTGGAAATATGGATAAAGGTATGCATTTTAATCTTTCCAGTATATAAGTCAGTGTAGAACTAATGTGTCTCTGAGCAAAATAAGTAGAACTCAGAGCTGTATCATGCTATAAAATGCATATGTTTGTTTTTTAGATACATTGATATGCAGCATATAATAATTACTAGAATATCATAGCTATGTTTTCTAACAACAGTTTATTTTAAAGACTTTTAGCATTAACACAGGAAATGTTCCCAGTTGAGCCTGGTGTTTATTTGTACTTGGTAGTACAAAGAAGCAAACAGCTGTGGGAAGAAAGACAGGAGTAGGCTTATGTATCTTTATCACTGCTAAATGAAGATTTAGCATTGCATAATGCTAACTAATGCATAGTTAGAATTGCATACAGTTGCTACATAGCTTGCCAGAGGAGATGGTGGGAAGAAATGAGTTCCTTACGAGCTCTTCATGCCATATTTTGACATAGATTTTATACTGATTGGTTGTACAATTTGATGTCACATCACAACCTCTTTTCACTCATTTCCCTAATATGTAACAATTCTTCAAAAGGTTTATCAGATCTTGAAGATGAAAGGGATTTTACAATATGAAGTTATTGTTGTTTGTTAGATACTGTTTTTGGGATTGGTAATTTCTTCTCCTTCTTTTATCAATAGTGTCTAACTAGTGTGATCAAAACAATGGGAGTCTATTAATCTATTTGATATAATCATTAGCGTTCTCCATTAAAGTTTTAAGTTTTCAGTTTGTGCTTTATCAGATTGCTAGTCATCCCAATATCTTTGTATTTCAAATATTATTTGCAAAACAAAGGCATTTGTATTATTTTTTTTTTTTTCCTTTATGCAGATGAAGGCAGCGAAATTGAAAGTGAAATAGATGAAGAAATGGATGAAAATGGAGAGCCGCAAGCAAAGAGAGAGAAAACAGAGCTAAACCAAGCATTTCAGGTGGGCTGCATGCAGCCAGTGCTTGAGAGTGGAGTACAGCAGAACCTCCTGAACCCAATTCATAATGAGCACATCGTTGCAACTACTCAGACTATCAGACAGTGCAGTGCTACTGGAAATACATATACTGCAGTCTAATGTGAAACTTCTTCCCTCCCCCCATCATTACATTAGCCCTTTGGGTTTAAGAGGAAAAAAAATAAAAGAGAAAAAAAGTCTGAAAATCGACTGTTGTCACATTTTAAGCTGTACTGAGCATTATTTTATTGGAGTCATTAAATGGTATGGGTGTAAACATTTTGCCAGACCTGTTTAAAAAAGATTTTCTTGTGAACAGGATCGTTTTACATTGGCCACTCAATATGAAGAGTTTTCTTATAATCAAATGCAAAAAAGATTTTTGCAAAGCTTGGTGTTAATGTTTTTGTCCTCTTATAATAATTTAATTTTTTTCATAGTTTTTTTAAAATATTTTAATGTTCATTATTGGTTATGGTGATGATTTCATATACATAGGTTTTTAAATAGATGCACTTCTGTGAAATATCAAAAGAACTATTTTCTTTGATTTACACTGGAGGCATACTTATTTGACAACAGATGTATCAAGTTTGTTATAAAAGGTGCTTTTCCGTGGACAACTAGAAGACACTATTTTGATAAAATTGTGAGTATTCAGGGGGATTTTTTGTAATAATGTTGAAGAGTTGAGAAGATATACTAGTTTCTTTCTGTGAGAAAGAAGCGAGTTTAAATGGCAGAATTGTAACAATGTGATAATGTGTACGTACGTAACGAACGTACCTAATTATCTGACCATCATGTTAAGAATGCAAGGTTCATTAAAAATCAACAGTTCCAGGTATTATTTGCATACCAGTTCCTCTGTTTTGAAGACTACTGATACTAAATGTGATGCCACTGAACAGGTACTTTTGGCTGTTGAGTGGTACTGTAGTTGTTAGAAGCTGAAGCTGAAAAAGAAGTGACTTAATTATTACTGTTAAGTGTACATGCTACTTAAGCTGGACTGGACATACAGGAAAATATTCCATTTGGATGACTTTCTTCTATTCCAGGTCTTTTCGTATTAGTGGTTCAATCTGCTGCTCTTAGAAAAGATAATTTATAGAATGCAAGGAATGTAGCAACCTGCATCATTTTCCTTTCACAAAAATATTTCCTTGTTGTTACAGTGGATTTAAACTTCTACAAAAAATTAGGTAAGGCAGTGTAACTGGCACACCTCACTTTTACTTATTCCCAGTTGTGTAGAATTTGAATAGGTGGCTAGATGGACCATTGCCATTTAAGAATGTACATCAGGGATCATTGTACCTCGGCTATTACATGGTGCCTTAAACAGAACTAAAGCTAAGACTTAGTACTTTTTGTTATTCTTAACTCTTAAATTAATTCAACAAGGTGTGCCTGTCATTTTCAAATTCCCTAAGAAGTAAGGACAGGTTACATAGCCTTCAAAATAATAAAATGATTTTTTATTATTAAATGATTTTAATATCCCTCTTAGAATGACAGTAAACCTATTTTTTCTTGTTTCTAGCTGGATTTCACTTTATTACAAATAAAATTTGCTTGGGAATCTGGAAAGCAAAACTAGCTTTAATACCACATTCAGATGTCAAGATAGATTGACTATAGTCCCAAGCATGATTATATATATTTTTAGACCCATGTCTACTTCTAATTTTAAAAGGTAAAAATGAATAAATGAGCAGGTACATAATGCAGTGCATGTTTTCAATTTGTATGTTTTGTGGGGTATCAGCCTGATTTTACATTTTAATGGCTCGATCTCATATTGACAGTTTATATAAAGCATACATTAATTGCCATTTTTATTCTTAAATATTTCATTATGCAGACACATGAATTTGCCACGTTATATAGGGCATTGAGTAAGAAAAAAAGAAAAAAGAAAAAAAAAAAAAAAAGCCAAAAAGTGAAGGAGAGCACAAAAACATCAACTTTATACAAATGACTGTGTAAAAAAATTAGGGGTTCTTTTATTTTGGCTTACCTACAGTGTCTGTGACATGACTTTAAAGTAATATATACCAAATGGGAGAAGAATAGCAAAATTAACAGTGTATTTATAGCAAAGGAGTTTGTTGCTATAGATTACATGTGCTCCAAATACAGCTACATATCAACTAAAATGTCCTAACATTATTGGTGTGCAAAATTAAATTTAACTTCCTTTTAAAGAGTTGGGAGGTAAACCCATCCTGCTTACTCTGTGTAGGCATAATTCCTGCTTGATGTTAATAAATGGCTTTCACCTCAGTAAGAAGTGAAAGTGAGGTTTATATTCATTATTTCTATACTCATAACTGCACTGAATCTCATTATAGATTTTGCTCTCACATATATTGCTCAGTGTGTCCTGATTTATCCTTGGAAATCAGCGTAGATGTACCCTTCACCAAAAATCCTAAAACTAAGCTGTGATAAATATTTACTCCCCTTCATTGTGCATTATAAGATGTTTACAATTAAAATAAAGTGAAATAATTCAATTTTTTTTTTTTCATTTTAAACTTTTTTAATACTGTAGTACTTCATTCAATTCTTGTCTTGGCAAACCCTATAATGTTTTCTTACTGTCTTATTGATTTTAATGTTGTATTTGTTGTTGCTGAGAAAAGAGAATGATTGTAATAGGTAAATTTAGATTGCTGAGAGAGGTGGGACCTGAGTATCTTTAATTATTCCGTTTCCCACTCCCATCCCAGTTGTTCACTGTTCACAAAGTGCAAAAAAAAAAAAAAAGAAAAAAAAAAAAAAAAAAAAAAGGAAAGAAAAAAAATAGAAAAATTAATACAAAGATAGAATGTATTTCATAGCTTCTACACACAATGAGTTATCAAAACAAACTGGAACTATCCCAGATTGAGAAAATTAAATGGCGTCTGTATTTCTATGCTTATCAATTGATTACTTTTTGGAATTTAAATTTTTTTTTTTTCCTCATACTTCTTTTCTTACAAGATTTTTAGAAGAACTAAGTTGCTGTAAGCTAGTTTGTATAGTTGCAGGTTTGGAGGTCTTGTGTTTTTAAATTTAATGAAATTTTAATCAAACACAGGTAAAACATTTTGCACACTTCTGCTATCTTTAATAGTTGGGTTTTAGTAATGATTAAACTACAGAGATATGAATACCTCAGTCCAGATTCTATGATGCGCAGCATGTGGTTGGCACACCAGCTCTGAAGTCTGTTGCCAGTGCTCTGGAGAGGTTTAGCATGTATCCACAGGGTAGACGTTATGAGGGCTGATAGTGATTTATGTGAAATGGAATTCAAAATAATTATTAAAAGGCATTTTCCCTGTCAGCACAAATATCACAGTGAACAGTGTAAGGGAATGGGTATTGTTAAACTACCTTTTCAAAGCACAGGGCCCAATTTTCAAAAGTTTTACATTTATGATGATTTGCTGGTACATTTCCATTTTTTTCATGGTAAATCAGTTTTAAAGCTTTTGTTTTTCTTTTCTGATTTCAGTTGTTATTTTTGTGTTTTACTCATGTACTGTAGCATGCTATAAGCACCTTCTTTTAAAAAGACTTCCCTAGAAAGCTGGAAAATAGATTTTAAATTATTTACCCATACAGTAATGACTTACGGAATTACAGCCTTTAGTTCATAAATAAGAAAATAGGTAATGTTCTGGTGTACTGTCATTCAGGAATGTATAGGCATATATACAAATTTAATTTAAAGCGAGGTATTTTAAAATATCTAAAACCTCTTTTTTCACCTTTCCTTTTTCTCCTAAGAGACATGATATCTTTCTGAATATCACTAATTGATACCTGCACTGTTTAGAAAACCTTTTAGATTTAGAGTCAACTGGATTCAAATCAGAACGGTTTTACAAAACGAAAGTAATCATTTTAGTTATAAAAGTAGGGAAGGAAAAGTAGATTTATCAATGATGTAAGTATGACCTACAAGAGTAATTTTAGAGTTTAAAACATTCATTTGAGAGAACAGCATGAATTTCTGAAAATTGGGCCCTTGTCTCTCTAACGGGACATCCTCTGTGTATATGGTTTAAAATCAGTAACTGGAATTGTAGTATCTCTGCTAATTTGTTTGGTGATTTAAGAGAAACAAACAAACAAAAAAACTGGAATAGGAGCATAAACACACAGTGCTTATTTCTAGTATTATAAAATTAATTTAACGTAATGCCTTGCATTAACCCTTTGAGCATTGTAAGTCATATGATGACAATAAAGCATTTTAGGTCATTTATTCAGTCCATTTATCATACACTTCCAAATAGCTGATTGATGGCATTGTAGATTATTATTACTTTTTTATATAATTCTAAAGTAGATACTTGCTTACTATACAGGAATGGTTTTGTGATAGGTTCCATAGATTTAGCCAAATATTCACTGCCATTGATGTGTATTGACTAATGGAAAATAGTTCTTCATCTCCCTTGTATTCATAAATGCAGAAATACATGAAGAAAATCAAATGTGTTTCTATGGACATTAAGTTGTCTAATATGATGCCTTTAGAAGATGAAGGTTTAGGAAAAAATACTTATCCTTTTTTGAAAATCTCCTTAGGTAGGCTAGCATGGAATACTCCAATAATGTAAAAGAGAATCATTAGAAATTAAAGGCTTAGCGAAAAAGAAAAAAATTACAGAATATTTGGTATGTTTACACTGAAGTTTTCTGCCATCTTTTTCTTAAACCAGAGCCCAATTATACTACTTTTAACATTCAGTCACTGCAATAATAACTAATGCTAAGAGGAAGGTTTTTGAATCAGTTTCATCTGCAGGGGTGCAAGGGATGGCCCTTACTGAACGTGAGAATTTTAACAGCAGCCTAGAAACTGCACCAGCCTTTTAACATGTTAAAAAGCCCCTTAGATCTTACAACTACTGCTTATAAGAGCAAGGGAACGAGTGTAGTAGCAAGTACAGATTCTTTGACATTAAAGAGAGAAATGCCACCTTACTAAGTGAGAGTACTGTAAATTTTCTACTGGTTTCTTGCAGTATCAGTCGCAAACACTATGTGCAGCTGTACTTACTGAAGTCTATCTGAGGGCAAAAAAAACAAAAGGTCTCATTTTAAGTTATTTAATGCAATTACATCAGTAGTATAGTGCAAGTAAGCTGTAGACATTTTTAGTCAGTTATTGCAAATTCATGCAGAATTAATTATCATAAATGCAATACTCAAAGGGTTTTAATTTAACAACTTTTTAATTCATAATTTAATGTAAATGCTTCTGAGTTTGCATGCCTTGATCATTGCTGCTAGTGATTTTATGTGCCGGTAGACCTGAGTTTAATTTACCAGTTTAACTTGAGAAATAGTAAAAGCCACTTACAAAGTGACTGCCTAGTGTTTGTTTGAAGTAAAATATGCCTTAGTTGGAAAACGGTCATGTTTTATTACTTTTCCTTTCCTTTTCCTTTTGAAAAATAAATTAACATTTTGGGATTGGAAGCCCTGAGTAGTTAAATATTTGGTAAGAATTGTTCTTGAAGATTTCTCACTAACGGTAAAATTTACGGTAGAAAATAAGGCCCAGAACAAGACTACTAGCATCAAATGAGCCTCACTTAAATCTAAATCGGGATCTTTCTATCCTTATGCACTTTCTTGATTCGGGTGCAAACATCTTACAAGAGTTTTCAGTTCTGGATGAATTTTACTCTGAAACAACAGATGTCTTTGCTAGAGGAGTTTAGGATTTGGAGGGACAGACAACCTCACGTGGATTGGTATTTACCAGGAACTCACTTCGGTTCTTTTTGACTCGCTGATGTCACCAGGAGCTTTAAGAATACTAAAGGGTTCCCCAAATGGAGTTTTCTTTGATACAATATTAATGTGTTTGCCTTGCATTGAAACATTATATCCATCTTGACACAACCCAATTAAGCAATTAAAAGGATGCCAGAAATATATCACTTTGTACCAAAGCAAGTTGCCCATCTCCACTCATCTTCACTCGAAATTTGGATTTACAGTTAATAACCAATGAGGCTGTTAAAGAAACTTTGAGTGCCTTTCAAAAACTTAGAAAATTGTGCCTGAGGTGGTAAACTTTAATTAGGTTAATTCTAGAGCTACCAATCAGTAATTTTGTCATCGCTCAGGGCTTTCTTACCTTCTAGGAAACTTCCATTGTTGCATTTATTTTATAGTGTATTTTTTTAAGTGCCATCGTTTAAATTTCACTTAGTAAGTGGCAGATTACATTGTTCAGTCCCACAGCACGGAAACATCATAACACTAGGATAGATTCAAACTTTTATTTTCCAGTTGATTGAATATATTATGTAAATGAGGTAAGCGACTTTTTTGTAGATTGTATGTGTGAGATAATGTAATGTTCTTTTCCAGTTTTTGGACTACAGTTGAATATACTTTTTAATTATTTAAAGAAGACATCTTTACAGAATAACGTGATGGTTTTTTTGTATAATGTATTTGATTTTGTAAATACGTATTTCCTGATGTGATTTTTGTGAGAAATGCTAAATCTTTTAGTATATCATGTCCTCTCAAAACTGGCAGGAGCTAAATAATAGTTTGTGGGCAATTTGTATTGTGTACTGTACAATAACTGGGGAACTTTTATAATTATAAAAATATATATTAACTTTTAGTGTGTTGTTTAAAAAAATGACTGGAACATACTAAAGACAGTAGGATTTTTCTGAATATTTCAGACTTGAACTCAGGCTAGCTTTTTGTGTTTTTCAAAACAAAATTGTGTCTTGTCTTTTAAAATCAATAAATTTGTTTTCTTGTTACAAACATATCTGAATTGGTTCTGTTTTTGTATAACCAACTGTTTTGAATTGTGATACCATTGGTTTTGAGGAAGAGAATTATTTGCACTTGTGGATTTTAAATAAGACTGCATATATTTAAAGCAACAGAAGTAAGCAGTGAGTGTGTCCTCCCAGTGAACGCAGGTAGTAAGATTCTTACTAACTGAAATATCAGCAATACTTTCCCACTACCGATTTTTTCAGTTTCACAAATCTTCACTGATCTCATCAGGTTGTGTTTCTCATGGGTCTCAAGCGTGCGTTGCAGGCTCTGTTCCATATAATGTGCAGAATGCTGTTTTAATGAGGACCCACCATGTAATGCACGCTAAAATATCAAAATGATTACTGGATATCAATTTTAAATCAGATATTTCTTGTGTAAATACCGCAAAGATAGAAAAGCTCAAGTTTATTGGTTAGAGAAGTTAAGGTGTAGGCTACTGTCCAGACATGAGTATAATTTCACTACAGTCCTGGTTCCTGCAATGCATCCCAGCAAAACTGACTACGAATTTTCAACAGTATCTATTTTTCAGCCACAGCTATGCTTACAGAATAATCCTAATCGACTGTCAATGAAGACAAAGACTTCATTGTTAGCTGGTGCCTTGCTGACACTGACAAAGTTTTGCCCCAGCACACACGCAGAAGAAAACAATCTTAGAGAAATATTTCTCATATCAAATAACAAATTGATACAGCCAACAGGCTGCAGTTTTCGGTTCATTTCCACTATTAACAGGAAGACCCTGCAGAATTCATCTTCTGCTGCTGTCCGTATCAACTGGCTTCATTAGTGTAATGTTCATCAGTGTAAGTTTACTGCAACATCCCAAAGCACTGCAATCCAGAGCTCAAAGAATGGAGCACAGCAGAAGTGTAGGAGGAATTCAGACACTCTGGGTACCAAAGGAGACACTAGAGTAAGAAGAGTTAAAAATGAAACTACTTCTGTAAAGTAGTTTTCTGTATAGTGTTAATGATTCAGCACAAGAAAGATACATCCCATATCAAGTTATTTAAGTGCTTTTCATTTGACTTATCTACAGCACTAGCTTCAATTCTGTGAAAAGTCATAGAGACTGCAGCTGCAGTTCAGATCCATATCAAGGTCTACACCAAAAATCAACTGAAATATAAACCAGTCATTCCACAGAGACATCTGACCAAGACAGGTCAGAAACCTTGATCTATTTATGGCACATTGACAGTACACCAGAGAGGATTTTTGCTTTTACTTGATGCTGCTGTTGTGATTTCATTCTAAGTTTTGCTAAATCCCACTTCCCTAATACCTGAGTTAAAACAATCAGTAAGACTTTTCTACTTAAAACCAAAAACTACTTGTTCATAACTGCAACATGCTGATTAGGACGGTTTACTCTCAGCAATTTTATAAGCAGTACTGTTCTACTAAGAATCTCTCTGCGTACTGATATTTTTCACTGGCACACTGCACACAAAATCTGCTCTGCTTCCATTATCAGAGTTGAAGGGAGGCACAGTAGGTCAGTGCTCGTTTAGTAATTAGCAGTTAGTAAATCAGACATACTTTCAGAGATGGAAGTGGTATAAAAGCTGCTGCCTCGGGCTGCTTCCTTTGCAGCTGAATTATTGTTGCCCACAGCGGAGCCACACTAATGGATGGTGTCCTGACATAAGAAGAGCTATTGCCTGAAGCAGCCACACCTCTTCCATGGAACACCCTGAACCCCTGATGGAGCTGAAAAGTAGCAATTCTGCTGGTCAGTAACACATCTTTAACCTGGTGCAGCTGCAATCCAGTAAAAATACACAAAAGCAAAAGATATTATTGAGTCTATGTGCACAAGTTAAAACAATTAACCCCTCCAAACTACCCTTCCTACCTTCTTTTCTAGAGCATTATGAAGAGCAGCAACATCCCAGCCCTCACTCCATTGTGTTACTTGTGTGCCATCAACTCAGTGTTCTTCAGGCTCTGGCACTTAGGAGAGGCAGAATTGCTCTGTTAGCACTTCCATGCTTATCACTGATAAGCATGCTCTCACCTTATATTCAAGCTACCTACAGATTCATTTTTCTGTGCTGAGCAAACAGTGTTGAGGCTTCACACAGCAATCAGCACAGCAATCAGCACAGCTTTTCACTTGCTCCACTCCCATCTCAGTGGGATGGTGGAGAAACTTGGCAAAAAAAAAAAAAAAAAGGTAAAACTGTTTCTGGATCAACCTGTATTTGCTAAAACAGAAAAAATCAACCTGTATTTGCTAAAACAGAAAAAGAAGTAAGAGTAATGATAATTAAATATAAGACTGTATATAAATGTGTTTGTACACACATACATATCTATACCTATACATGTATAGATAATCATAGAATGATTTGGGTTGCAAAGGATCTTTAAAATCATCTAGTTCCAACCCTCTGATATAGGCAGGGACACCTCCCTCCTCTGCACAGAGGAGTACGTTTCATCCCTGACTTAGGGATCCATCTGTAATAACAGACTTTTATGGCAGGAGGGATGATGGATGGTACTGGATTCCTGCATGCTGAAGTCAGTTCTGCTTCCATTATAGAATCACATTATAGAATGTTTAGAATTGGAAGGGACCTTCAAGATCATCTAGCTCCAACCCCCTGCTATAGGCAGGGACACCTCCTTCTAAATCGGGCTGATTAAAGCCCCATCCAGCCTGGTCTTGAGTGCTTCCAAGGGGGGGCAGACACAATCTCACTGGGCAATCTGTTCCAGTGTCTCACCACCCTCACAACAATCTCCCCCTATCTAGTCTATCTATATAATATCTAGTCTAAATCTACCCTCTTTCAGTTTAAAATCATTTCTCTCCACCCTGTCACTACATGCCCTTATGAAAAGTCCTTCCCCCAGGTTTCTTGTGGGCCCTCTTCAGGTAATGGAATGCTGCTATAAGGTCTCCCTTGAGCTGCCTTTTCTCCAGGTTGAAGAGCCACAACTCTCTCAGCCTGTTCTCACTGGGGAGGTGCTCCAGCTCTTTGATCCTTTCTGTGGCCTTTCTCTGGACTTGCTCCAACAGCTTCATGTCCTTCCTGTGTTGGGGCCTCAGAACTGGACGCAGTATTCCAGGTGGGGTCTCATGAGTGCAGAGCAGAGGGGCGAATCACCTCCCTTGACCTGCTGGACACATTTCTCTTGATGCAACCAAGCATTTCTGGGCTGAAATCAGTATTGGTTGAATTGGAAGAGATCCTTAAAGCTCATATAGTCCCTCTCCCCTGGAATGAATACCTACAGCTAGATAAGTTTGCTTAGAGCCTGACCTTGAATGTCTCCAGAAATGGGACATCTAGCACCTCTCACAACTTATTCCACTGCTTCACTACTTTTATCACAAAAAAAACATTTTTTTATATCCAATCTAAACATCATCTCTTTCAGTTTTAAGTCATTTCCCCTTGTTCTCTCACAACAGATTCTGATGAAGAGTCTGTTCCCCTCCTTCCTATGATCTCCTTTTAGATACCGAAAGCTTACTATCAGGTCTCTCTGCCTGTCCTTGTAGGACAGATGTTCCATCCCTTGGATCATTTTTGTAGCCCTGCTCTGGGTCATAACAACCAATAGGTCTATATCTCTGACTCCAGGTCAAGCCTCACCAGCAAAGAGTAGAGGTGCAGGATCACCTCCCTTGCCATGCTGGCCACAATTCTTTTAATGCAGCTCAGGATATGATTGCCCTTCTAGGCTGCAACGGCACACTGTTGGCTCAAGTCCCATTGCCATCCATCAGTACCCCCTTTTCAGTAGGGCTGTGCTCTTTAGTTACATCCCTCAGTTTGTACTGATAGTGGGGTCTGCCACAATCCAGATGCAAAGGCCTTGCACTTTGCTTTGTTGAATCTTACACTGTTCTCTGGGGCCCACTGCTTGAGCCAGCCTAGGCCTCTCTGGATAGCATCCTATCCCTCAGGCATGTCAACTGCACCGCACAGCTTGGTGTCATTCGCAAATGTGTTGACAGAGCTCTCAGTCCCACTGTCAATATCACCGATGAAGATATTAAAGGCCACTGGTCCCATTACTGACTCCTGGAGGACACCACTTGTCATCAGTCTCCATCTGGACATTGAGTCACTGACCACTTCCTGAGAATGATCTCACAACCTGTTCCTCATCGATTGAACAGTACACCAAACTCAGTCAAATCCACATCCTCCCAATTTAGAGAGAAGAATGTTATGGAAGAACTGCATCAAAGGCCTTATTGAAGTCCAGACAGACTATGCCAGTGGCTTTTCCCTTGTCCACTGACAATATTACACCATCATAAAAGGCCACTAAGTTGGTCAGGCAGGACCTGCCCTTGGTAAAGACCTCCAGGTTATCCCATATCACTTCTCTCCTTTCCATGTGCTTTAGCAGAGCTTCCAGGAGGATCTGCTTTGTGATATTTCCCAGCACTGAGGTGAAGCTAACAGGTTAGAAGTTCCCTGGATCATCTTTTCTATCCTCCTGAAAAATGGGTGCTGTTATGTCCTTTTTCCAGTCACCAGGACTTCACCTGGCCTTTTCAAATATCAAAGAGAGTCAGCCAGTTCCTCTCAGGATTCTAGAATGCATCTTTTTGGAACCCATAGCCTTACGGATGCTCAGGTTCCTCAAGCAGTTGCAAATCTGATCTCTGCTTACTGCAGAAGGAACGTTACTCTGCCTGTTCTCATCTTCTAATCCATCTGTTCAAGGGCTCTGTGTGAAGAGCAGTCACTAGTGAAGACTGGAGCAAAATAATTGCTGGGTACCTCAGCCTTCTCTTTGTCTGTCATTACCAGACTGCCTGTGTGTTCACCTGGTGGGGAGTATGCCTTCTTGGACTTCCCGTTCTGGTTTGTGTACCTGTATAAACCTGTATCTTCTTTTCCTTCTCAGAAGCAGTAATTAAATCCAGGCTGAGAACTACGCTATTGCTGTGACATAACTGTGCTGCCTTTGACAGGACATCTTAGCCATCAGTGCAAACAAATGCTCAACTGTATGTGCGCTACTTTACTAGTGATTTACTTATTTGCACTTAGTGATTCCCCTTAACATTCATAGAATCACTCAGATTGGAAAAGACCTCTAGGAGCATCGAATCCAACCATCACCTCATCCCCATCATGCACAGACTAGATGTTACACCTACAGATTTCTTGAATCCCTCCAGGGATGGTAACTCCATCATCTCCCTGGGGCAGCCTGTTCCAATGCCTCACTACTCCTGAGAAGAAATTCTTCCTAATATCCAACCTGAACCTTCTCCAGCACAACATAAGGCCATTAACTTTCATCCTATTGCTATTGCATGGGAGAAGAAGCCAACACCCACCTCACTACAACCTCCCTTCAGGCAGTTGTAGAGAGCAATAAGATCTTCCCTGAGCCTCCTCTTCTCCAGACTGAGCAATCCCAGCTCCTGCAGTCACTCCTCGTAAGGCCTGTGCTCCAGACTCTGTAGCTTAAGGGGCTCGATAGAAGGGTATTTAGGAAATGGACCTCTTATAGACCTCAGATCGCAGTCCAGAAGTATAAAAGACATGCCTATTGCACTAATATCTGGAAAATGAGCTGAAGCTCATTTAAACTTTCAACAGCATTTTACAGTCAGAGCACTTCTCAAGCATTCATTAATTAAACCTCAGAGTGTTTCTTCAACACGGAGGCAAACAAATCGAAACTACCTGGCAGCTCTTCCCCCACCGCAGCGCTTCAGAACAAAACAAACTCAAATCCTTTGCCAGAGAAATCATTTATGGGGAAAGAGCGACATCTACTGCTTAACGCTGCGCTCACACCCTTCCGCTCCGAGGAACCAAAGCGAAGGGCGGAGCACCGAGGGGACGAAACGAACCAAACAACAAAAACAAACAAACAAACAAATAAAAACAACAGCCGAACAACCTAAGTAACTAACACCGAGCTTCCTGGGTCTTAGCGAAAATACCCTTAACATCACTGCCGCGCAGCTCGCTCAGACGAGCGGGAGAGCAGCCTGCAGGCACACCGGCCACGCGGCGCTACCCCCGTGCCGGCCGCCGCCAGCCGACCGCGCTGGTTGAGCCGAGCCCGCCGGCGGAGGACGGGGCAACAGAGGCCCTTCCCTCCGCAGAGCCTGCCCCGCGCGGCGGCGGCGGCCAGCGCCCGGAGCTCCCCCGTCCCGACGGCAGCGGCCCGGCCGTGGCGCAGCGGCCGCAAGGTGGCGCTGTGGGACTACGAATGCCGCCGCCGGAGCCCGACTTGGGGGGGAGGGTATGCGAAGCAGCGGCCGATGCCCCTCAGCGTCAGGAGGTGTCTCTGCTGTGCAAAGGAGCGAAGCTGCTTCTGCTCACCGGAGAGCTGCACCCCGTCAGCCCCGTACCCAGCGCCCTGCAGCTGCAGCCGGGAGAGGAGGACGCGCGGCTGGCGGTGACAGACGGGACCCGGTGCCCCTGCGCAGGACGGCTGTCCCCGACCGTCAGCGCTGCCCGGAGTCAGCGCTGGCCTTTCATCTCCTGTGCGCTCGTTCTTGCAGGCACGGGAGTTGATGACCTGCTGGAGGCAACGTGAGGCTGGGCACCCCGTTCTTCTCGTCGGAAGGCTCCGTACCCGCCACACTACGAAGATAGGGATAGGCTGGTGTTGCAGTGCTCAGCCACGCTGGAGATGCGTGGGTAGACTTTGCATGGGCTGCACGAGGGGGACTGCAAACGTGTTTTGAAGCGCAGGCTGTTTTCTTTCATCATCTTCCTTTCCTGTGCAGACTGTGAAGCAGTCTGTCATAACTTGTGTACATATTCTTGGTGATAGCTTGGAGCTTATGAGCAGTGTTGGAATAGTCTGCGCATTAGATGGGAGAAGCAGCCTGCTAGGTTGGAATAGTCCAGTGGTGTGCTTGTCCAGCTCTGGTAGCTGCTCATTAGAGTAATATTGCTATTTTTTGAGTTTATGATGTCTTACAAGGGATAGACAATAATGTTGAGAGGAGGAAAAGCATGGCTAGAGTCAATGGTACTGTGGTGCATTTTGTAGTTGTTGCTAAGGTGCAGGATGTTCAAGCAATAAAAGAAATGGGCAAACTCGAAGAGCTGACTTCCTTCTTTCCTCCGTACTTCATGTTGAGGTGATGATAGTCACTTTCTTTCTGCCACATCTCCCAGAGCTATTACATATTGGGTATCCTGGAAAAGAACAACTTGGTAGTGGTTACTGTGATTCTTTACACACACACTAAAGGGAGATTACTGTTTTTATCCAATTCTTAAGCAAACATTTCTAGTCTAGATTACTAGCTATTTCACTGATAAGGGAATACTTCTCTGTAAAGACTTGTGACGAATGAAGCTTGCAGTTTTTATTTTTATTTTAAAGGGATACAGTATCCCTGGCTAAACCCTCTTAATTTAGAGGTCATATAAAAATTACTCTGACTGTAGAAACATGAACATACAACTGCTGGTGTGTGATTAGACTCTCAAACAGATCTGTATTCTTACCCTTGCAATAGCATATAGTTTATCTGTAGATTTTACACCTCTCCTATCATAGCTGTATTTGTTTGTCTGGACCTGTTCTGTTATTGTCTGTGATGTTTACTCATTATGGGGGTAAATAAGAATGCAGACTATACTGTGCAGCACAGTGTATAGTAAATTGCTAGTAATCAGTGTGATTTTAAAGGCAAATGTATGAATGAACTCTACTGTGTTTGAAAAGCAGCTGAAGTTCATGCCTTTCACTGGCAGTCTCAGTGAGGAGCCTACTAAATCAGGGTCATGAAGCCTAGGGCTTCCTATTCACGTGGGAACGAAGTCAGAAATCCCCAGGAAGGACTTGGAAGTGGTGGAATTTCTCCATCTGTGGAACAAATGATTGAGAGATGCAAAAGCTCTCATAAATACAAGATACATTTGTTCCTATTCATTGCAGGGGAGTTGGGCAAGATGAGCTTTAAAGGTCCCTTCTGACTCCAATGCTGCAATGATTCTGTGTTTCTATGTTAAAACAGGGAAGAATGAATGATTATGCTTTGTTTCCACAGTGTGACAGGAGAAAGAAATTTCGCAACATGGTGCTAATATCAGCAGAGTCTGAAGAAGCACTGGACTTTACTATGAAGTGCAGGCACCAAAGGTATAGGAGGTGAATGCTCATCTGCGTACTGTGTAATGAGGCCAACGCTGATTAGAAACTACAGTCACGTGAAAGAAGTATCTGTCAGGGCTTCTGGTGAGCTGTAAACTCAAGAAGAGCTGGAAACTGATGACTTTCATGAGGGAATGGTATCAGTAAAGCAAGTGATTACCAGGCCCTACTGATGACCTGTGACAGTTCTTAACATCGGATTTAACCCTAAGCCTTGAGTTAAAATATTTTCAAGGGTGTTGAACAGAATAAGAAATCCTGTTATCATTATGTGTTGGTAGGGATGATGGGATATTAAAACTCTAGCCTGAAGCTGGTTAATGAAATGCTTGTAACAGAAGTGCAGAATGCAGGTTATGGCTAACTAGGACTTCTGGGAAGAGAGCAGAAAATTGGCAGCCAGGAAATGCTTCAGAGAGCGAGGGAAAAGCCAAGACTTCAGCCTACTTGGATCAGGGGAAGCTTGAGAGCAGATGACTGAGTGGAATGAGGTGCAAATCACAGAATCACAGAATCACAAATGTAGCAATGTGTGGCATTTCCAGGAGTAGGAGACCTTTTGGATTCCTTCTCCTGTGGTAACGTATGTAAGTAGTGATCTTAAACACTTACCCTCTGGTCTGCTAGATCAGATTAGTTCAACTCTTGTTCCAAATGGAAAACTGTATCCTGCTTAGATAACAGGAGGCAGGTTGACCTGTCTGTTCACATGATGCAGTCCTCTGATTAGTTATGGACTGGCTTACTATCATTTGGGGTCAGAGACCAGCTGGAGTGCATGAAATTCTGCCTGAGGGTCAATGGAGAGCCAACTGCGATTTGATGGGTTAGCATTAAAACGAGAACAGGGACAGGGAACACACCGCTGCGACAAACCACCTGAACATTTTAATACTGGGCTCCAGCAGATAATACAGGGGAGCATATCTCTGTGGCTGTTAACAAGCCTGCCTACATCACAAAATCTTACATCTGTTGGTGGATATATTTATGTGATGATTCACTGGAATGAGCATTACTTTGGGTTGGTGCTGTATGGGATTTGTGGGGTCTTAAACCACACTCAACTACTTCTTCCTTATCCTGTGTATGGCTTTTTTGTTTTGTTCTTTTTTTTTTTTTTTCCTCCTCCCTCCATCAGCCATCCAAGTTTATTACAGGAGATGTTCTTAAAAAAAAAAAAAAAAAAAAAAAAAGGAAGAAAAAAAAAGTTACTCCAGCACTCTTTTCCCTTTGGAGCAGTGACAGACTCCTATCTATTTTGAAATGTGGGTTAATCATTTTAGTATCTTGTGTTTGTTTGTGTATTTTCCGCTGTACATACAAGCATTTTTTAAAGGAAAATCAGTACAACAGTTCAACTTATGTACAGTGCAACCATTTGAGTTTATGTACAGTGCAACCATTAATTGCCAAGTCTAGAGAATGAATATGCCTGCAGAAACTGCTGCAGAGTACTGAGGCTTCTTTCCTTTTTGGGAAGGTAGGAGTGTGAAAGAGCCACTTTGGAAGGATATTCCAGCTATCTTTGGTCACAGTAATCAGTTTTAGCTGGCCTTTATTCAGAATCTATACCACTCACTTTTTAAGCTATTACTGCAGTAATATCTGCAGAAAATCTCTGATAAGTTACCAGGCTTTATAATTTTAATGTCCAACATGTTTAATGTCCAACAGCAAATACCAGGTAGCTGAGATACGTATCTAGTCAAAACTGTATAGTAAAATTCCTCAGCTTTTCAAAAAGAAACAGTTTTCAAGAGAGAGTAAGACTTTAACTGACAATGTCTTCAAAAATCAAGTACCATCTGTACCACTGAATAACAAAAATAGAATTATCCAGTTATCATGAATTAGTTATTCTGCTGTTTTGGTAGTAGGAACAGTTAGGTTATGGCTATACTCCATTTTCTTACAGTTCTGCTCCTTCAGAAGTCCTGTCTTACAAGGCTCACTGGAATAAAGCAGCCCTGAACAAGGCAATATGCAGCACCCATACTGAGGATCTTCATTTAATTGCTTTAATGCAAAGACTAGATCTATTGTGTCTCTGAGCCAAAATGTTTTCAGATGCTGAAAATGGCCAGCACTGCTTCTGTAACAGCAGATTTATCCCACAAGCAAATCAGCATGGATGAGAATGTACTAACAAAAGAAAATGCTGTACAATCTTCTTCAGTCTGTGGCTTTAGAGTAGAACACATATTACTATAGGCAATCTGCTTGTTCTGGCTGACTAAATAAGTGCTTTCTTCTTTTTGCTTTAAAAAGTGCTAGAAACACATTTTCAAGCACATTTCTAAGCATGTTTGTGATAAAGTTGGGAATATCAATTATGTGAGTCAATCACAATTTTAGATGAATGTAAATTTGGATCTTGAAATCAGACTCCTATGAAAGACAGATGCTGATTGTTTCCAAATTATCTTTTACACAAATTGCAAAATCATATCCCTGAATTTTCCTTTTTTTTTTTTTTCATTTAATCATTTTTATCTCCATGAAATCAGAACAGCACCTAAAAGAAGAGATAAAAAGAAATTAAAAGAAGGCATTAGAACATCCCTACCAACTCTGAACATATGTGGGAATCTCCTGACTGGGTTAGGTCAGGAACTATCATGAACTGCAACCCTGTTTTAAGGTACCTGAAGAACTTTAAAGAACTGTAACTATTTTGTAAAAGTGATGGATGTTTGAATGTGTAAACTGACTGACTTGAAGTCTCTGGCTGACACTCAAAACGTTCACTTGCCTTATTCTGTGAGAGGTGTTTGTATTATAGCAATCAAGATAAATGCAGCAATGTATTTTCAGTCTTAATTGTCTTAATTCTTGATAAGAAGCCACTAGAAAGCAGATCACTCAATTGATGTGGAGACCTATGTGTGGGCTTTCAAAGAGAGATGCAGAGCATTTCAAAGCACACACTGTGTGTGACCCTTGGTTTGGGCCAGGCTTCAGACCACGATCTCCATTTTCATGTTATTTTTCTGCACATGCTGTCAGCGTTCCGAGCTGTGGGACAACAGCTGCATAATTCTGTTCTTTTGTTCAGAATTACTTCACACGCTTTCTCAGAAGTATCACCATCACCATCTGCACAGGAAAAAAATAAAAAAATAAAAAAAATCACAGAATCACCAAGGTTAGAGAAGACCTCCAAGATCATCCAGTCCAACCACCCATCCACCACCAGTATTTCCCCACTAAACCACGTGGCACATCAGCCTTAATTCATCAAACAACTTCTCTCAACTCAGCTGAGCGCCTTACGGGAGGCGTTAGGAGGCGCTCTGACTTCCCCTCACAACCACGCACACCGGTGAGATAAGCGCGGCTTTACGGCCACGGACCGCAGCCGGAGGGTCCCTCGAAGAGCCGGGCGCGACCTCGCAAGGCCGGCACAGCTGAGATAACGGCTCCGCCTGCCGTCCTCCCGCACCGCTGCTACCCCTCATCGCCGTGCAGTAGCTTATAGGAGCTCGGTCACGCCGAACACGAGGCGAGCGGGGACGGCACGGATAGGGAGGGCAGAAGGGCGCGCCACGCTTCCGCACGGCGCTTTACGGTCCTGTTACGACACTGTCGCGCGACATCATTCGGGAGAGCTGATGCCGGTGGCGCGCGCCGCCGTAAAGCACGCCGGCGGCAATAGCGAGCGGCACACGCGAAGCGAGTGACCGCGGGCGGGACAGGGAGGAGTCGGAGGAGCCAGGAGGTAAAGCCGTCCTCAGTAGCGGGGCCGCGGCGCCCACCGCCGTCCGGGAGTTGGGTGCCGACACCGGGTCTGGCCGTGGGGATCGGACGCGGGGCTGTGCGGGCCTAGCCAGCCGCGGCCTCACCAGCCGAGCTCGGAGCTGGACTGCGGGCGCCTGCCGCGCTCTGGCGGCGGCAACCGGGGACGGGCTCAGCGCCGTGCCGCCGCCCCGGGTAGGTCAGGGCCGCCGCGGGAAGGGCTCAGGGTCGTGATTCGTTGTGACGTTAGCGGCGTAGAATTGGTGTAACGCTGTTTCTTTCTCCGTTTGCAGTGTTGTCGCGATGAAAGCCTGGAATAACAAGAAGTTTCCAGGAAAGAGCGGGAAAGGACCTCGTGGAAAACAGCTGCATGGAAAAAGAAAGTTTAAGAAAGATGACGGTAAGGAGGCAAAGGCTTGCTCGTGAGAGCTCTGACTAAACGATTGTTGTACGTGTGAACTTTATTTCTGTCTTGACCAAATTGATGAGCTTTTATGATGAAATGGCTGGCCCGGTGAACTTGGAGAAAACAGTGCCCGTATTCTGTTTGGGCTTCAGTAAGGCACCATCTCCCATGACATCCTAAGATAAGCTGATCAAAGTACTGGATGAGCAGTGAGGTGGGTTGAAAACTGGCACAGTGCTGAGAGCTAAAACATGGTGATCAGTAGTGTGAGGTCTGGTTGGAAGCCAGTAATGAGCAGAGCCCTCTAATGTCTGTACTGAGTCCAGGGCTGTTCAACATTTTTGTTAGCGTGGTTGATGGATTAGAGTGCACTCCTAGTAACCTCGTGGGTAAAATAAGCTGGGAGAGTCACTGATTCACTAGTGAGCTGTGCTGTCATCCGAACGGACCTGAACAGACTGGAGGAATCGGCTGACGGTAAGTTGGGTGCAGAGTTCTGCAAATGGGGAGGAACAGCATCAGGACATGCTGTGGCCACCCCAGTGAAAAGCTGTGCTGTATGGAAGAAGTATTGCTGTTCCAGTTGGCAGTAAGTTAAACTATGAGCCAGCTGTGTGCCCTTGCAGCAAAACAAATGAGTGATACCTGAGCTTTGTTAAGCAGTGTTGTCACCACATCAGGAGGCATGCTTCTTCAGCTGCTGTCTTAGAAACACTGAGAGTCCTTTGTCTACTTCTGGCCTCCCAGTAGAAGGAAGATGTAGGCATACTGAAAAGAGACCAGTGAGGGATCACCGTGATGACAAAGAGACTGGAGTACCTCTGCTGTGAAGAGAAGCTTGGAGAGTTGGGACTGTTAAGACTGAAGAGTAGAAGTCTCCGAGGGGGTCTTTTCAGTGCCCATAAATACTGCAAAAGACAGTGCAAAGAAGAAGAGCCATGGTATTTTCAGTAGTGCCTGGACAAGAGGCAGAGGGCAAAACCTAGATCACAGGAGGTTCCATCTGAACACTGGGAAGCAGTTCATTACTGTGCAAGTGACAGATTTACCAGAGAGGGTGTGGGATCTCTTTGTTGGAGACCTTCAGAAACCATCTGGACTTTGCGCAGGTCACCCTGCCCTGGGTCACTCTATGTGAGCAGGGGATGGAGCAGATGGACCCAGAGGCTCCTTCCAAGCTCAGCCATGGTCTGATTCTGTGTCACATTCAAAGCTATAGTAATGGTGAATAATTAAAACAGTTTGGAAAAAAGTAAAGCTAAAGGATTGTAAGCCCTTCAGCTGTATTTGGTTGAGCTAAAATACTCTTGTTAAAAATATGAAGTTGTTGATGTTTTTTTCTTATTCTGGTCTTTGCTTTCCTCCATTTAAAAAGCAAGAATTACTAGACAGTTGAAGCCATGTTGTGCAAAGTGCTATGGATTAGAATTGAGATAATATGTATTCAACTATCTAACATATTCAAATATGGTCGGAACTGATGTCAAAACAGCTCTGACCATAACTGTGAAGAGGCAATTGTGGCACTTGTGATTTTGGTATCTTTAATTCAGATTAATCCTTTTTGTACCTGGGCTTTTATGTTGTAGACTAAAATAGTGCTTGGACAAGGCAAAACTTTCTGGGAAAACTGAGCAGGAGAGGGGGACTCATGGACTGAAGAAAAAAACAAAACAAAACAAAAAACACTGGCTTTGAGAAACAAAAAAAAAATAGTATGGTGTGACAAGGTAGTCTGATTCTTGTTTTAATAATTGTTACTTTGAAGCAACAATGGTTCTAGGGTAATATTTTAATTTGTGGAGTTTTTTTTTTTTTTTTTAATTAGATTCAGTTCCTTCAAAGACTTTTCATAGTAAAAGAGATAAGGAGGAAAAGCCTACATCCATTTCCAAAAAGCCTGTGAAAGGAAATTTAAGACCTGGAAGAGCTAGTGTCAAACAAGTCAAGAATAAACAGCAAACAGAAAAGCTTGCAAAGAAGAGGAAATATGAGGATAGCACAGAGAGAGGTGAGTAGATCAACTTTTTTTTTTTTTTTTCTTAGGGCTGACTTAGATGAAATTGAGATTTTTGGTATGCACTTCATACTGGTTTGTCTTCCTCAGCGCTGATCTTGTAATCACTTTTCCTAATTGACTCAGTGACTCCAAGTTTGGATTTAGTGTCTCCTGTGTAATGGTTTATTTCTCTTGATTAAATGTGGGCCGAAGTCATTAAAACCAGCAGTTAGTTATGAGCTGTCTTGAAGTCAAATATAAAGGTGCAGTATTGAGTTTAAGTAATTCATATGCCATCAGAATATGGAGAAGGACCTGGGGGTCCTGGTGGATGGTAGATTGGCCAGTGTGTGAGCCAGCAGTGTGCCCTGGTGGCCAGAAAGGCCAGTGAGTGACGTGCAGAATCAAACGCTGTAACCCAAGTGAGATTACAAAGCAGATACAGTTTATTCAGTGCTGGGCAGACACCAGGTGCGAGGGGGGATAGATCACCTGACTTGCACACCGTCAGGAAAAGTCATGCTCCAGATATAGGCCAAGCTAACACATAATCAATAGTTTTCACAGAATTCGGATGCACATTCGTTACACCTCCGAGAGTTCATTAGCATGCAGACCCTTTCATCCTGCACGTGCACAGTGGGTTGTGGGATGAAGACTTGTTGTCTTCCTCAGGAAGGCTTCTGACCATTTTTGCTGTAAACTCCTGGCCTTCTGGGGGGGCATCCCCCCAAACTGGTTCCTTCTTGCCCTGTGGACATCTAATCACCTCCCTGCCAAATGTCTTCGGGCTCAGACCCTTATCTTTATGGCCTTCATCCCCCTCACTATCCCAGACCCAGTGTCTGCCATCCCTTATTTTCCAACAAGCTCTACATTCCTGCTTCTATAAACTATCTCTAACTATGCCCCTTCACCCTCCTTATTGTCAGTCACTGTGAAGCTTTCTTGCCTTTTTACTTTCATTTGTGAGGCCTGTCTCACCTCTCAGGGGCGCTGGGGTGCATTAAAAGGAGTGGGCCAGCAGGTCAAGGGAGGTGATCCTTCCCCTCCACTCTGCCCTGGTCAGACCTCACTTGGAGTACTGTATCCAGTTCTGTGCTCCCCAATATAAAAATAAAGAATAATAAAGGAATTTGTTGCTTGGAGTGGTGAGGCCCTAGCTCAGCAAAGCTGTGGATGCCCAATCCCTAGAGATGTTCAGAGCTAGGTTGGATGGGACCCAGGGCAGCCTGATCTAGTGGATGGCAGCCCTGTCCATGGCAGGGGGTTGGAACTGGTTGGTCTTCGAGGTACCTTGTAAAGGGTGTACAGGATTGCATGGAAGAGCTAAAGGGAGAATTCACTGGGTCTGTACAGTCACAGAGTGGTAGGTGCATCTAGGGTCAATGTTGAAGCTGTGAAGATGTTTGCAGTGCATCCTTTGAGCTTTGAGGAGAAGAATCATTGTTTGCCTTGTTCTTCTGCTATTCTAAAACTGGAAACTACCAGCTTAGCATGTTTATGAAATATTTGTGCTGGGAAAATGCAGACAAAGCTTCTGGCACATTAGGAATTGAAGTCAAAGAGTTACTGCAGCTCACACTTAAAGGATTCCCTTGCTCCTCTCTTCTCAACTATAGAAAATAAGTGTTTCTGATGTTTCTGTTTTCAGAGTCAGATTCTAAGAAGCCTAAATGGAATGACTTCAAAAAGAAAAAGAAGGAGTTAAAGCAAAGCAGGCAACTTAATGATAAAAGTAATTATGATATAATTGTAAAATCAAAGCAAATATGGGAGAGCGTGAGAAGGTAATGTTTTTTTTTTTGTCTTTCATTGTCATAAGTTGGAGTACTTCCTTTTGGTAACTTTTGTGAAGCTGTGTTTTCACTGTGGAACTGTCTTGAAATGACACCATTACATGCAAGTCTTCAGAGACTTCAAGTGAAGTGTGATCTTTCATCATTATAGAAATATCTGGATTTTTCATTTGTAGAGTAAGATGTCTGAGGATTTGTCTTGTCTTTTGAACGATCAACCACAGATTTTAGTCTAATCTTGCAGTTAGATCACTGCAAGCTTGTTGAGGTTTTTAGTGTTTTCTGGAGGGTAGTGTTCTTTGGCAAGTGTAATTCAGGACTGTGGCCTTATGATAGAAAGAGGAGTTAATTTTGTTGTGTTGCTCTAATTGTATGTTTTCTACATTTGGCTGTAAGGCACTTAAGGATCTTCTGTATCTTAGTGGCACTAACAGTTCTGATTGCAGAATTGAGTTTCTGGGCTAATTAAAGTTGTTACTAAGAAAATGACTTTGAAGTATGAGTATCTGGTTTGGTACTAAAGCACTTTATTATGTGCACTAAATAAAGTAGTGCACTAAAGCCACTTTATTATGCCTCAGCTTTAATTAATGGCAGTGTAAATGTGGATTAGCAGGAGTTAATCTCATAATATGTTGTAATGCCTTGCTTTTTAACATAGAGATAGAACTGCATCAACCTGTGAAAATGCAGTTTCCTTAAGGTTGCTTTACTTCTCTTCCTGCAGGAAGAAATGTGATAAGGAGAAGCGGGAAAAGCTGATGAATGAGCTACAAAAACTACTTCATGGAAAAATCAAAAATGTAAGGAAAGCTAATGCCATTAACAAATGCTGTATAACCTGCAAAGTTCACAGAAGCTCCTTTTAAAAATGGTGAATTGTTTATATAATTCAGTACCAACCCAGTCTCCCAAATGCTACAGAGAATGTTATTTTAGCTGCAAGTCTTTCCCAAAAAGAAAAAAAATAGGATTGCAAGGCTGATTTGGCTCTTAGATTTGAGGACAGTAGTGCAGGGATGCTTTGCCAAGTCTAAAGAAACTAATTGAAAGTGAAGTTTACAATCAGCCACTCAGAGTTCTGGCTGTTGCTTTATGGTAATGTGCTGCAGAAGTATTGTTTTGATCCTAAGCCAAAAGAATGCTTTGGTACAGTTAATTCACGGAATATGTGAATTTGCCTGGAAATGTATGTTGCTGCATCCTAGAGTGGTTCTTGATATGCCATGCAGAACTGAAACTGTTTGGTAACATTCATTCTGAAATTCCATAGGACACAAGTGAAAATGAGTTTTTATTCGGTACTGAATATTTCATGTATGTAACAGGTGTTCTTAATTGTCACCAATTGCAAACATTCTCTGTGTTGTTTTATAGAATATTTTTAAAGTAATAAAAACACTTTAAAAATTAGTATGCTTTAGCAGGTGATTATTGTAATTGGCATTATGTGCTGCATGTGGCATAAAGCTCTGTTGGAGATAAAATGTAAAATAAATTTGGTGCATAGTATCATACAAATGCTCTAGAGTAATGGAACATTTCTGTCCTGCAGCTAGCATTTGCACATGATTCAACTCGAGTGATCCAGTGCTTTATTCAATATGGTAATGACAAGCAAAGGCAAGAGACATTTGAAGAGTTAAAAGGTATTTTTTCCCATCTGCCTTTTACCTGTATGATTTTGTGCTGTTTTCTCATAAATACTGTTAACTTTATGGTGACATGATGTGTTATTCCCAGTGAGGTCTTGAAAGGCACTACAAAACCCAAAGCCATTACTTACGTGTTGATATAAAGGAAGATCAAAGTGAGCCTATTCTTTTTCCCCTTTTTTCTAGATAGCCTTGTGGAGTTGAGTAAGTCAAAATATTCCAGGAATATTGTGAAAAAGTTTCTTATGTATGGGTGAGTATGAAGTGAATTTGCTTATTTATCTTGCATTTTTGATTTCCAGCATGAGTGTTACTCTTTATCTATTAAAATCATCCATGATGATTTTAAAAAAGCTATGTCTATGGCAATATGTTTGTAAAGTGAGTATTTGATATTTCCTATGGCTATTCTCTTTTTGTCAAGAAGTAAAAGTACAGCAACACATATTACTAAGGAAAACATGCAGGTAAAGCCCTCAAATATGTGCTTTGTGCCTTTTATGGGTAACAGTTAGATTGTAAAGGCAGTGTTCACTGAAGCATAGTGTTTCAGGAAATTATCCTTCTGTAGTTATCCACAGGTTTCTTATGTATCTTTGATCATCCTTTATAACTTTTGTGGATGCCTACCTTTCTGTACTTTTAATGTACTATTTAATATCATAAAGATTATCCTCCCTGTTGCGTATGTTTCTTGGTTTGTTTGCTAATACTTATCACCTACGTAGGTTTCCAGAAATGAAGCTACTGCTAGGTTATATCCTCCCTAATGTTTCAACTACTGCTATCAATCTTTCCCTGTGAAACAGGACAAAACAACAAATTGCTGAAATAATAAAAAGTTTTAAAGGTCACGTGAAAAAAATGCTCCGTCATGCTGAAGCATCTGCTGTAGTGGAATATGCATATAATGACAAAGCCATTCTGGAACAGAGAAATATGCTGACAGAAGAACTATATGGAAATACTTTTCAGGTTTACAAGGTGATTTATTCCTTTTGTTTTAAGGTATTCTGTCATCCAGTGCCCTGTGTTACTGATACCTCCCTTGCGTACAGTATTCTCCAGTAAAATTCCTTTCTATATCCAAATGCATTCTAATTTATCATATGTAAATGCACGAGTAAATTGCACATTTCTGCTATAGGTTAAGATTGTATTCTTCAGCTTGATCTGTGTGAAGTACATTCATGTATGAGCTTTTTCTGAAGTCCAGTGTTTATCATGGAATCATAGAATGGCTTGGGTTGGAAGGGACCTCAGGGGTCATGAAGCTCCAACCCCCCTGACACATGAAGGGCAGCCGGCCTCCATATCTAATTAGACCAGGCTGCCCAGGGCCTCATCCAACCTGGCCTTGAACACCTCCAGGAATGGGACATCCACAACCTCTCTGGGCAGCCTGTGCCTGCACCTCACCGCTCTCTTGGCTTAGCTGGAGTTGTTACAGTGTCTAGCCTGAAATAGTCATCCTTACTGAGATAAGATTGTGATTTAATTCCCCATCACTGCTGTAGATGGCTTCTACATAAAAACTATCTTATACTGTGAGAACTGAGTGTGAGCGAGATGCACTTGTTTCTGTATACAACATGCAATTTTGGTTTATTTTCTTTTTCCAGTGAACATTTGGATTTGAATCCAAATTCTTGAAATCATTTAGATGCATATACATTGCAGATAGTGGCAGATCTTTTTTTTTTAAAAAAAAAAAAAGTACTACCTCCTTTCTTTTGACCTAGTATTTCTTTTTCCCTGCTGACTTACAGATTTTTGTTTCTTGTTAATAGAGAAATAAATATTTCCTACTATGTACAAATTTGTTTTCCCCAATTATTAACTACTTCAGAGTGACTTTTGTACCTCACCTTTTTTTTTTTTTTTTTTTTTTTTTTTTAGAATTTTAGAGGGTTTTAACAACAACGTCTGAACTATATTGTCATTTTTATTTCAGGTTATCTCAAACTTAATTAAAGCATTTAACAGCACTTTAACAGAAAAGGCTTACTTTCTTTGTTCGTGGACTGTAATTTTTCTGGGAGTACACAACCTTTAGAAATTGGGTTTTACAGTGCACGCGTTTAAACTAGATGCCAGTAAACTTTAGTATATAGAAGATTTTTGTAGTATTCCTTTCCCATGCTTTTCTTGGCCTGGAATTTCTTGTACCTCTAACTTAGTTCATTGATGTATTACCCTCTGACATCTATGTATGCTGTCTTGCAAAATTTTTCTTCAGAAACACACTGCCAGTTTAGTGTGATTTTTTTTTTTTTTACCAGGTACCTGCCAGCCTCATGAAGAGCTGGCTGTAATTGCCAGAAAACAGCTCAGGCCATAGAGGTAGCTTTGTTTGCTCATAACAGTTACACAGACCTGTAGATGTATTTTTGTGTATAGTTTGACATACACAATGTAGCTACACTGATAGTTTGCAGACATTTCATTTTCTTTGTGATATTGTTAATGAATTGCTGATTGACAAGGGACTATAACATTTTCTATGAACTCTAACATTGGGAAAGGTATAATTAAAACTCTGAATGGGTGTTCATTTCAGACACCACTTGTCCCAACACTGGATAAAGTGTTAGAAGCTCAGCCTGAGAAGAGAGAGGCCATTCTAGATGAAATGAAGCAGATACTTACACCAATGGCACAAAAGTAAGGACCAAAACTGACTTACAGGTGTCAATCTAGTATGCATCTGTTTGTTTTTGAGATGATGATACTTGTATACACCTGCTGATGTATATAGATGATGTATAAGAATAACACTGCTTCTCTTTCACCTTTAATATTTTTGCATTGGGTAGCAAGAAATGATGATTTTGTCCTTAGTGCTGTGATAATATCTTAATTTTTATGAAGTACCTGCCCAAATCAGTTGGTCAAACTCTAAAGAATGTGGTGTGCCTGAATAAACTTCTTGAGTGGTCGTTAAGATAAAATGTCTTGTTAGGTTTTTGAATCTATTGGTAGAATTTCCCACACATTGTAAATACATCATACATGTCTTATGAGTTTTCTGCACACCATGCTTTTTCTTTTTTTGGAAATACAGAGGAAGTAGTGCTGACATCTGTTAGAACTGTTGCTTTTGGAGGGCTTTTACTTAGTTCTTCTTTCCAAATACAGAGAGGCTGTGATAAAACACTCGCTGGTACATAAAGTATTTTTGGACTTTTTCACTCATGCTCTTCCAAAACAAAGATCTGTAAGTATTCTTTCATTATATTTTGTTTTCTTTTGCTTTTTAATGAAGTAGCTTTAATTATGTTGTGAAAGTGTTGCCTCTAAAAGAAAATACACTGAAATGCCAGCCTTCTACATCTGGTGATTCCAGATGAGTAACTGGGGAATGGTGTTGTATGAAGACTTAGTTACAGTGAGCTTTCACATTAATGCAGTGGTATCTCACCTAGTTTGACCTGTCTCCAACCACTGTCCATTGTCCTCATTCTGCAGCTCAGCACCATCTGAATCCAGGCCATGTGGAGCTTTCCATACTTACTGTGTGTCCCCTGTTTTCACCTAGGCTGAGCTTGTGATGAACAAAGCCAAAGATAAGAGTAGTGAGGTAGATTATTCGTGTCCTAGTCTAAATCGATATTTCACCTAATTCAGGATTTTTGAGTATAGTTTTCTATAGTAATTCAACAGAAAATAGTTGTGAATTAACAATGCTCTTCTACTTCAAGAGGAGTAAGAATGTGTCTCTTCTTTGTTTTTATTTTTGTGCAGTCCTGGTACCACTTGAATAATCTTTTTGTGCAAAGGGTGGTTTGTTGAATTTAATTCTGTTTTTGTGCAAATGTCATCATTTGGAAACTCTTTGTAGAGCTGTCTGTGCCTCTGCACATAACTAGTGATGACAGTTATGTGAATGAGCACTTTCTAGGGACTTTTGATATTTAAATGACTTTTAGTTCTTCATATTCTCTCGCTGATGTCCTTTGTGTATAAATGAACTGTATGCCCTCATGGTTGTTTTTTTCCCTAAATTAATAGTTGTAGTTGTCTCTTCTAATATCTGTCAGTTCTGAGAACCATGCTGAGAATTTTCACTAATGGGACAACAGACAAGCTTCAGTATAGTACTAGTTTAACACAGTAGGTAGTGTAGTTTTGGAGTGGGCAGACTTGTGTCATTTATAGACCTTGATCTTTTGGAGATCTTTTGGAGGCTACTTTTTGTAAATCAAGGCAGTGAGTAGTTCTGTAGGGCTGGTAATATTCTCTGTAGTGTTGTGGGCAGAAATTGTTTCGATGTCTCCACATGAAAAATTCCACAGGTTGTTCTTTTTCCTTTTTATTTAATCACCTTTTCTTCTTCAGGAAATGATAGAAGCTATCAGAGAGGCTGTCATCTACCTGGCACACACTCATGATGGAGCCAGAGTAGCAATGCACTGTTTATGGCATGGTACCCCCAAGGTAATGTTTATTTGCTTTCTATTTGAATTTAGGCCCAATCTGCATTACTGTTCACATAGGTTCTTCTATTTACAAGTAGTCCTGTTTCGCTTACATAGGCAAGTGTAAGTAGTGGAACTTGAGAATTGGGTGCTGTTGTGAGAATTTGTGAAATGGAAGCATCTACTTTTCCTTTCAGCAGTATTTTTTGGCTTAGCACATAAAACTCTTACTAGCCATTCATTCATCCTGCAGACTTCTTAATGCAAGTGGAATTGGCAGTAGGAAAATAATGATAAGAAAGAAACAATACTTGCTTTTAAAATATCAAGACTTTAAAAAAAAAAAAAAAAAGAACTGTTTTTGCTGACATGATCTCTTGAAGTTCTTCAAGGTGTGTACCATCAGTTCTTGAAAATGCTGTAATAACATCTCAATTTTTTTGCTTAGCAAAAAAAGCAAATACTTTTGTAAAAAAGAATTTGCTAGGTACTGGAGATTAGTGATGTATCTAAAAAAGACTGAGCAATGGTCATAATAGGTGAAAGGAGACACCCAGAGGAAGCTTTCTCCAAAAACAAATCTTGCTCTGAGGGGTTTTGCAAGTAGAATCTCTGCTTCAGAGTTTCTGGTCATATTGATTAGGCTTCTTTCCAAACAAAGAGTTGAAGGGCATTCCTATTCTGTAAGTAACTGACAGAAAATAAGTGGTTGTATGTAGATTTTTTGAAGTTGCTTCTTTTTGGGATCTCCCATTCCTGGACTAAACATGTAGATACCTCACAGAATGAGACTGTAGTGAGACTGTAAATTCAGATTTAACCCTTTGCATTGTTTTTTGAGTGCTGCCATAGTACAAATGTTGGACTTCAGTGACTATTTTTAGTTTTAGGAAGCAAAGTGGAAGTTGTCTTTTTGAAGGAGTAAATAAGAGCACACTTGTTCAGAGTTACTGGCATTATGAGCTCACTTGAGTTTCCTTCCTTTTTGGATAGGACAGAAAAGTTATTGTGAAAACTATGAAGACATACATTGAAAAAATAGCTACGGTGAGTGTTCATTAGTTATAAATAAAAATATATCAGAAATAACTATTGTATGATTAAAGGCTGATATTTTTTGTGTGTGTGTACTGCGCAACTGGAAGCAGCTATGAGATCCCAGAATTAGATTTGCAGTAGTGATGGTGTAGTAAATAGTCTGAAATAATCAGCAGCTTATACTAATATATTTGAAGGCACCGAGAAGCTTCATTGTGTGCACTGCATGCAGTATTATTCCTTCAGGCAGCAGAGTAAATTGTAATTCTTTCTCCTGCAGTGCTTTGCTCTTTAATTCATGTATAGGAGAATTAATTGTTTGAGACAGAAAGAAAGCAGGTATGTTCGAGTCTGTCTTTATACTTTGTTTTTATACTACCCCTTGCTCAGATTGTTGTGACTGAAATACTTCCTTTTCTAGATAGAGATTAAAATTTAATACGTGCTGGGGATGTCATTGGTAAGGTTATTACTTAAAAACCATGACACAGATTTTTAAGTGTGGGAGCTTCAAAATGAACTAATCATGAACTGATATACAGTGGAAGAAGTCTGTATTTACTTTGTGTAAGAGTCATAGAATCAGAAAATAGTTTGGGTTGGAAGAGACCTTTGTAGATCATTAGGTTCCAGACCCCTTGTCGTGGACAGGAACACCTTCCACTTGACCAGATTACTCACGGCCCCATCCAGACTGGCCTTGAGCACCTCCAGGAATGGGATTGTGATTGGAGATTGGGGCACAGAGTAGCAGTTGTAGTTTTGGACAGCACTGTTCTTACACCTGCAAAAAAAATAATAATCTCTTTTTAGATTTCTTTCCGTATGGATGCTGTGATGTTCTGTTTACTAATAGCATAGTCAGTAGTCTCCAGGCTTTTTTGATCATGCAACCCTATCCCCACTATGTACATTTATTTCTTAATAATATACAGTATGATGTAGTGATATAACAGATACATAATAACCTACACTTTTTAAAACTAAAAAAGATGAGAAATGCAATTTCAAAAGTATCTCTTACTTTCAAATGGTACAAGAACATTTTTCTCATACCCCAGTGGATTGTCTTGCACACTTGACTTTGAAGACCACTGGCCTTTGTAATGTTATCTGATTTTTGACATACCAAAATATGTGTGCAAAAATCAGAAACAGGTTAAATATCAGTTAAAACAGTTTGGGATTATTGAAGGTTTGACATCACCCTCATATAATCTCACTGACATGCAAATGAATTGGGTTCTGCCTGTGCTGTGTAGATTTGACTTTGCTAGATACGTGCTCTACAGAACTATAGTATCTACTTCATTTCAGTTTTAAGCAAATGCACGGTAGAAGACTTTTCGATCTCTTCCAGGATCTGGTTGTTAGGGCGTAGTGGGATAAAGCCCTGGAGAGATAGGTGTCCCAAAAAACCTGGCTGATACTCAAGGCTCACTTCCTCTGTTCTCGAGAGCTATGTTCCTAACAGTGAGAAAGTTAGACAAAAATGTCAGGATGTTTCTTTTCTCCAAAAGAAAACAAGAGACCTATTTACTTGGCATATAGAGAAAGCTGAAGTACTGAATTACTTTTTTTTGCCTCAGTCTTTACCAGAAAGTGTTCTAGCCACACTCCTCAAATCCCAGCAAACAAAAGCAGGGACTAGGAAGAGGATCAGCTATAGAAGAGGATCAGCTTTGAAACCATTTATGGAACCTAAATGTTCACAAATCCGTGGGACCTGATGATTTGCATCCATGAGTCCTGAGGGAACAGGAGAATAAACTTAGTCAGCTGTATCCATCATATTTGAGAAGCTGAGGCACTCCAGCGAAGTTCCCCGTGACTGGAAACGAGAAACATAACCCTATTTTTAGAAAGGGGAAAGAAGGAATACCTGGGGAACTAAAGGCTCATTAGGCTCAGCCCTGTGCCTCCTGGAAGCTGTGTCACAGCACATAGGATAGGGTGATAATTGGTGACAACCAGCATGGCTTCACGAAGGGCAAAAAAGTTTCCTGAAAATTACCATCCATGGCAGAGCTTACAGTGTTGGCTGATAAGCATATGGTGTCATCTGCTCGTATTTGTGCAAAGCATCCTTGTCTCCAAATTGCAGATACATGAATTTGATGGATAATCCACTGGGTAAATAAGGAATTAGCTAGATGGTCACATTCAAAAGGTGTGGTCATCATCTCAGTGTCCAAGTGGAAACTAGTTGCTAATTGTGTTCACTGCTGGGACCACTACTACATACCATGTTTGATGGCAGCTTTGACAGTGGGATTGAGTGCATTGTCAGCAACTCTGCCAACTCAGCAACTTAGTGCTAAACTGAGAGGTGCAGTTGACATATTGGAGAAGAAGAGGTGCTAACTAGAGGAATCTTCTTGGCTCAACAGATGAGCCTTAGTAAATGTGATTCAGCAACATCAAGTGCAAGCGCATGCATCTGTGCTGGGGCAACCCCAAATGTGAATACAGGCTGGGCAGAGAGCTGCTCTGCAGAAGAGGCCTTGGTGTACAAGTGGATGAAAAGCTTGACAACACCTGGAAGTGTGATGCAGCCTAGAACTTGCAGCCTAGAAAGCCAGTGATGACCTTGACTGAATCAACTTGGGCCAGGATCCTTGAGGCTTTGGGCTTGTTGATCTAAGTAGAGAGTGTCCTTACCTATGACAGGGGTTTGGAGCTTTTCCAACCCAAACCATTTCATATTTCTGTGAAAGAAAATCTGAATACAGCGTGCCAGCAAAGCAAATCCTATGATTTCAGGTGATGATTATACAATTGTATTGGGTTAATATCTAGCATATGATAAAGCAATATAGCAGTGTATAATGACAGATCAAATTTATCTACAGTTTTAGAAACAGGCTTCTCTTAAGCCTGGATTTCAGATTTGTTAGGCTTCTCGTTCTGACGCAGACAGAATTAGCTTGTATGCTCAGGTAATGTTGAACTGTCTTAAGTGTTGGTTCAAAATGAATTATTACAAAATGAATTGTTCACAGAAATTGACTGTGCCACTGAAGTTTTCTGTTCCCATCCTTGCAGGGTGAATTTTCTCATTTGGTTTTGTTGGCAGCATTTGATTGCATCGACGACACTAAACTTGTGAAACAGTTAATTATAACTGTAAGTAATTATTTTTTTCCTGAAACACAGGCATTATCTCATTTTTCATTGTACAAGAGTATGACAGTAAGAATCCATCCACTTTTTAGAAATTATTTAAGCCCTTTCCAACTTTATTTCTTTTTGTGTCACTTTTTTCTTGTCATAAAAGAACTCGGCATTTTCTATTCATTTACTTATTGAATTTGAATTTAAGTTAGATTCATTACTTGCTAACAATTGTACATGTTCATCCGGACTACGGAATGACTTGAATCTCTTTAGATTAAGAAATGTCGTCATAAGTTTAAGCTCTCCTGGTATGTGTGCTGCTTTGAAAGTAATGCCTCCAACTTTATTGTGTTCATCCATGATGTCAGATGGGATCTTGGTGGTATGGCAGAACAGAAATATGGCAACGTGTTTGACTGTAGCATAACAAAACTTTTTACAAAAAATAAGTACTTGGAGACTCTTGGTTGGATGCTAAAGCCATAGGCTTACATTAACTATCAAAGCTTGACATTTTACTCAGTAAGTTGACAGTTAAATGATAACTAATGTTTGGGATAAAAATCCTTGAAATATTCATCTAGTTTCTAAAGTGGATATAGGCATCTGAAACATGAGAGCAGTTCAGCTGTTTTGCAGCAACTGCATGTAATTACACAATAAACAAAAAAAGTAGTATAGTCCTGTCTGCATTTACTTCCTTTTGGAATGTCCCATTTGCCCGCCTTCTTTCCAAAAACGAATTTTCATAAAGTATTTTTACTTAAGTCACATTTACATGCAATTCTTACTATTACTATAAGATGTTTTTACTGTTTTCACACTGAGAAGAAGGGCTTTATAATGCAGAACTAATTCTAACATGAATAAAATAATATTAATGTATATATTATATATGTATATTGTAATGTGCTCATAGCCATACTTATGCAGTGGGTTTCATCACATTAATGATACATGTGAATTGAGAGCCAGTGGCAGGGAGTTAAAAATGAGGGAAATGCTTTGCATGACACTGTCATGAGAAAATGACAAGGCTTGCTTTGTTTTTGCTTGGAACTTTGTCAGGAGATACTGAGTTAGTTTACCCTACCATGGAAATTCTTTTCAGAGTCCCTTTCTCTAGTGTGGTAAAGTGAAAGCATCTCATTGTGGAGGTGACTTGTGATTCTCCATTATACAACCTGCGATTACAGCTGGTTTCCAGAGTCCACTGAATGATTGAACTTTGGGCAAGTTCCAAACAAATAGGCCCTAACAAATCAAAGCTATCTTTCATCAAGATCACTGATGAACTTTTGTAGGGTGTTTCAAGCGCCCTGCTATACAGAGGGTTTATTAAATAAGATACTATGCTTGGTTTTATCTTCCACTATGTCACTTAGCATCTGAATACTCTGTATCTTTTCCACCACCTGAAACTTCCTGATAATACCCCGGATAGCTGAATGTTTGCTGTTTAGTCATCGTACTGGACAGAGAAGTAAAGGAGAGCGTGTGTAGGCAACTTATTCTTGCACAGAAGTAGCTTTTCTGGCCAGGAAAAGGAAAAAGACATCAGGGAAAATGAAAAATTTCTCAAATGAGATCAAAACCAGCTCTTAAGATGGGGGATGAGAGCTAGTGTCTGACGAAGAGGCAGAAGCATGAAGAAATCAAATACTGAAGTATATTCTGTAGAAGAATTGAGAATGCAATATTTTCTTTAAAACAAAATTAGACTCTGAAATACCTTTTAAACTTACCTCTCTGTCCATACTAAAAGCTGAATTAATGTGAAGAAGACAAAGACTTGGGGAAGAAAAAAAGCAACACTTGCCAAGTCTTTCTTTTGTGTGTTTTTATTTTTCTTATGTTATAAAATGCATTGCTCGTTATATTGAAAGAATGGTTGGGAATTTTTTAGGTAGAGGGAGAATGGCAAACTCCTGAAAGCCTCAAAGGAAAGTCTTTTCTTATAATTTCTTAGCTATGTGGCCTTAATCCTGGATCAGATAATTTATGTTGCTTTAAACCCTCATATATGATTGGAATTATATATTGAATGCTTGTCAGAGTTTAGAATTCAGGCAGATTTCAGTGGGTAAGCTCTTGCTGGGAATATTCTGAGCAAGTATCGTTAGGGAGAAGATTCCATTGAAAGGAGTGCAGTTGTGTCATTTAGAGTTTCTGCTGGTACCTTCTATAGCTCTGGCACCTAAAGCAAGTAAATTCTGTGATTAATCAGTCACAAAAATAGTGGGAGAAATGAACTTTTGCAAGATTTAGAGATAAATGTTTTTATTATGTTAATTAACTGTGTTGTAGCTTGATTTCAAAGTCTTTTGTATTTGCTTGTATTAAACTTAAGTATTTTATTTACCTGTTCTAAGTTTTGAAATACTTGAACATCTGTCATCCATGTAAAAATAACTACACACAGATCTAAATCTCAGTGTACACGCCAAGGAGAAGGGGTCTTCCCCTTTAGACACACTTTCTTCTGGGTTGGAATGTGAAGATTGAGTTAAAAACTAAAGAACTACATGAAGTGTTGCATCCAACTGATGCTCGTTACAGTTTATGAAGGTTTTTACCATTTCCTGCCAGCTTCTAGCTACCTGTCCCTTTCTCTTCCGTCACAAAGGAGCTGTGTCAGGGGAGGTTCAGGTCAGATGGTAGGAAACTGTTTCTGATGGAGTTCAAGAAGGGTCTGCAAAATATGGCTAGTCCTGTGTGAGTCACAGGTTGGACTTGATGGTCCTCGTAGGTTCCTTCCAATTCAGGATATTTTATGATATGATATTCATGATATTTTATTTTATTCAAAGGCAACTAACCAGGCCTAGTGTTTATTGGGGGGAAGGGAGGGGGGGGGGGGAGGGCAGAGGAGGGGGGAGTGATTTAAATCATATTATCGTTCAGTTCCTTTTATGAGCTGTTGCCGAAAGAATTTTCAAAATGGTGGGGGTAAAGTGGTGAAGGGGTTTTTAAGGGCAGAGGCGCATAGAATGTGATGGAAGTGCCTAAAGCCATGTACAGTCCTCCTCCAATTTTTAAACTGTTAGCGTTTATATATACTTCCAAAATGAACAAATTGATAGTATACAGAATTCTGAAAGTACTAGTGTAAAGCACTGCTGTCTGAAGGAGTCTTCATCAAGAAGGGGGTAAAAATGCAAATACGTACAGACTAAAACAACACAAGTATTTCTTCTCAAGCCCTCTCACTGTACAAGGGATGAGGTGCTCATTCTGAAGTTTACAAAATGGTTATTGCCAGCCATCAGCTAGTCTTTAGGGAAAGCCCTGTGCTTTCTTCTAATGCTTGCATAAACTCCAAGTAATGCTGATGGTGCTGCCATCAGAAGTTGGATTTGTTCTTTCAATGGAATCTTTTTTGCTGTTGGGTCTTCCCTGATCCCCTGATCACTTTAGGATATCCGTTCTCAAGGACTGTCTATACAGCTGTTTGAAAGTCGGCATGGTATCAGTGATCACTGTTGGGTAATGTGATAGATGATCTTTTGTATGTTTGGTCTACTGAGGTTATTATTTCTACTCAAATCATGTCTGTACACAATTATGATGTACCAGAATATGTGTTGCTGTTTGTACTTGTACGTATTAATAAACTTGATTCATAGTGTTTTCTAATCAGTGACGTTGATGAACCTGTCTTAAACATTAACGTTTCTTCCATTTCTTTAGCTTCTGCAAACATGATTATTTTTTTTTTTTTTTTAATTTCTCAAGTAGATATGAATCTTATGGTATGTAGTTTTCCTTTTCTAAGCTTTGCATTTGAAAAAATACGTAACTACTGGTGGCTCAAAAACTACTACTTCATTAATGTTTTATTGCTGTTTATTCACTTCTACAGGAATTAAATGCTTCTCTGGCCAGTTTAATTTCCAACAAACATGGAAAAAAAGTCTTGCTGTACTTGCTAAGTCCTAGAGACCCTGCACATTTTGTTCCAGAAATCATCACACTTCTGCAGCAGGGTGATGGAAATGCCTATAGGTAACTGAGATATGACGTTCTTTTTCCTAGAGTCCAGAAATGTTCGTGCAACTTTCCCTAATGATAAATTTAATTTTATTGAAATATATGCGATAATACATTATTTACAGTGTATAAGTATTATTATTATATATCAATCTGAAGTCCTTGCTTTTCTGTTTTTTGTTTAAAGTTTGTATGCGATGATTGTTTGCGTTAGGTTGTCTGCTAGACCTTTAGATATAGCAATAAAAATTTAAAATTAATGTTTTTTAAGCCACTTATCTTGTACTGATATTGATGCTTGTCAGGTTTTGAAGCTGCTAGAGTTTTAAAGTGAATTGTTTAAGCAGTCTCTCTCAGTAGTTGCAATTACAAAATGAATAGCCAGCAGATGGAGGTTAAATTACCATTGTTAATGAAAAACTTACTCTTGTGAAATTTAATGACAATTTTAGGCTACATACATTCTTACTCTGTTTTCTTAAAATGTGTGCAACATTTAACTGAATGAGGAACAAGGAAGAATAATTATTTTGATCTTTAACCATTTTTTAGCTGTCTCAAAGAACGTGTATGTTCTGATTTGATGTGCGTACAGAGCAAATCTTCTGCATTAATTTGCTTTCTCTTTCATCAGTAAGAAGAATACTGAAATCCGCCACCAAGAACTCCTGGAAGCCATTTCCCCACCTTTGCTAGAGTATTTGCAAGAACATACCCAAGAAGTAGTAATGGACAAAGCTGCCTTTGTCTTGGTTGCTGACATCTTAAGAACAGCTACTGGTGACATTCAGCCCACACTAAATGCAATTGCTAATTTAGCAGCAGAAGAGCTGGTTCCAGGTGGCCGTGATGGGCAGGTAATGTAACAGGACATAAGACCTTGACATCTTGCAGTGCATTTGCTTACTAACATGAAGTCTGCGTATTTTTTCCTTAATGTAAGAAGCCAATGGACTTCTACAATAAACTTGTACGCTAGAAGTTTTCTCACTTTGTTTTCTGATATGTTCCTTTAATAACTTATTGTGTATGTAATAATGAAGGCTTGAGCTAGAATTTCATCTGAATTGAGAAGCAAGATACTTCCTGGTCTTGAATTTTCCAGAACTAATTTAAATATTCTGTGGGAAAGTAGCTGACAGTCATGTAACACAGGCAGTTAGTAACTTCTTATAGTTCATTTAGCTATTAACACTGAGAATGACAGGGCCTCTTAGCTTTCAGGAACGAATATATTCATGCAAGGGAAGATCGTAGCTAACAGCTGTTCCTGCAGTATGACTGTCTCTTCAAAACATATATGGGAACCTTTCCACTGTTTTGCTGAGTTAAAGTCAGTGACAAAAGTCTCTGTAGACTAGAAAATGGAAAATGTTATGTAAATAAGATGCCCTCCAGATTTCTGTAGTTTTGCTGAATTGTCTCAGCCTCCCTGAATTTTGTAGTGCCCCTCCCTCCATAGTGCCTATGGAAAATGGCAATAGAGGTACTTCAGGTATGAACAGAACTATCAAGACAGTTTATAGATGGAGGAAGAATGTTAAAAATATCACCCATTCTTAACAAATTAACTAGATTTCTTGCTTCTTTGCCACCACCGTGAAATGTGGGCTTTACACCCGGACATACTAGAAGAAGCACCTGTCTTCAAGCTCTTGTTTCCAAAACCACTTACCTCTGCTTCTTAAAATACACATTTGTTATAATTATGGTATAATGAACTAATGCTTTCTCTGATTTTCTGTGAGCTGTACTGTGGCGACTTTTGGAGTCTATGAAAATAATGAAAGCGTAGATCTTCTTGTAGAAGAACTAGAGATTCTACTAAATAAGCATTAAGTGCTGAGAGTGGTGGATATTAGCTGATGAAGAGCAGAAAATACAGTTAATACTAATGAAAGTTAGATGCTGCAAGGCAGAATAAAAACAAACTGCTAACTTTCAAAAAATATTCAGATATTTGCAAAGGAAGAAATAAGTAAAGCGTGCAGGCATTATAATATAACTGGATTTTGAAATGTCACTGAATAATTTATTTGTGGGTTTTTTTCCCCTTTTAAAGCTTCACATTGCAGAGCATCCAGCAGGTCATTTAGTGCTGAAATGGTTAATAGAGCAAGATGAAAAAATGAGAGAGAGTGGGAAAGAAGGTATGTTAGAAATTTAGCCTTATTTGATCAAATTTGTACTTTTATGTTATCTGTAATATAGCCTAAATAAGATTGCTCTGTTTATTTCTGTAAACATATTTAATGAAAATTTTATCTTTTAAGATCATTGATTTTGTCTTTTTTGCTGTTGTGAATTGTGTTTCATGGACAGAACATAAAAGGCACATTTTTCTCCTACAAAGCAAGTACTGATGTGTAGTTTGCAGATTTGAGTTTACTGCGTATTTGGGCAGTGTTAGTTTCTGTGCTTAAAATATTTTTCTTTGCTCAGACTCACAGCAATTTAAAGGATAATAATAGAGATGGTAAAGCTTTTCTGACAGAAAGACTTCTTTCATTACTGCTTGTGAGCCAAGCTGTAATCCATACTGTGTTCATTAGTGCTGCTGAGGTACCACTGTATGACTGTTCCTACAGTAATTCAGGCACAAAAATAGGACATCTTTGCTGTTTTATATCCCAGAAGGCAGAGATTGGGCACAGATGTTCTCATCTTAATTTAGCCTTTTTGGAACTCATTTTATTATATAACTGCAAAATCTTTGTGTGTGTATCACCATATACTAATAGAGATTACTTTTTCTCCTATATAAAAAACTTGAAAAATGAATGGAGGTGGCTGGCGTAGGGTAAACAAGAGAGAACTTCTCTTGTGCGTAGAGGGCTTTTTCTTGTGGAATTATCAGACCTGAAATACCTATTAATAATTACTGTGTTCAGCCTTCTGCTGTTTCTTTGAAAAATGAGAGATCACTGGGCCTTATTAAATGTTTCTGAAAGGAGGCTGTTTTGCTACTTCTTTTTGTAAGTGAATTATTGGATACGTTCAAAGATATGTTTTATCTGAACATCTCTTGGAGACTACACTAATTGATATTATGATGGTTACGTGACTTAATTTATGTTTGCAGTATATAGCTTCCACTTTAAACACAAGTTTTTTACTTTTTGTTTCTTTGTCTTTCACTGAATTATGTGTCGTTAAGTACTGTTGGTGTGATTGTATGGCATCAGCATTAAAAAACAACCAAATTATTGTAACGTGTGGAACAGTGGAATAAAAACTAACCTGTTCTTCATTTGGAATTCTAATCTGAAGTGATACTGAGAAACAGCATCAGTGTTTGAGTGCTGAAGTTTGGGGTACCTTTGGTTACTTCCTCTTAAGTTTGCCCAGCTTACAAATTGTAAGATAATTCACTCTCAAGTTCAGTTCTTCAAATATAGCTGTGTACCTGTGGTGTTCTTACTTTGGAGTGTATGCCTTAAGATATAGATAGCCTTTGAAATCATTTGAAAAAATTGAAAAGTAGATAATACTTTACACTAGTAAGCTGTCACCCAGTGTTGCAATTGGCTAAATTTTAAGCAATACTTCTAGTATTAGAAGTATTAGAAACTATTCAAAAACCTATCATTGCACTGAATTATTTTAAGGGATAATAACTTCATGAACACATAGAGGCTAAAAACTGTTTGCTCGAATTGCAGTTGGAGAAAATTTTTAACTTGCTTCTTTATATAAGGGTACTATCTTAATTTTTTTTTTCTCCCCCTGCCCCTCTTCTGTGTTTTAAAGGCTGCTTTGGAAGAGCATTGATAGAATGTGTTGGTATTGAGAATTTGAAGACCTGGGCAGAAGTAAACCGAGGTGCCATTGTTCTTTGTTGGTATGTAAGGCTCGTGACTATTTCTTATTAGGTCTAAGTATAATTTCTTCAGCAATTATCAGTTGGCACTATGCTGGCAGAGATTTCGTTTTTTTTGCCAATGGTAAATCTGCAGTGGAAGAAGATACTGCAAAAATTCAAAGCTGCATTTCCAAGGTTTCCAAGGGTTTTTCTTTGAGCTTGGGCATCTACAGTTCTAGGAAGCCACTCAATATTGGAAAAATAATAAGATTAAAAAATTAATTTTAAGTGTACCTACCATGTATTTACAAACACAAAAGGCTTAAAGGAGGATTCCACAAATAGCTACATTAAAATAGCTTACCCTGAAGTACCTGTGACTGGGGTCAGCTTGCACAAAATGCAGATTTTTATTTTATGTAACTTATTACTGTGTCGTGATGCCTTAATCATGGAGCCCAGGTATGTTTTCATAAAAAGATAAGTATTCAGAATAGATCATTATAAATGATGAGCTGACTGGCTTGCAACTTGGAATTATTTAATGATGCAGCTCTAGAGATCAAAAAGAGCACAAAAGAATCAGATTACTATCACTTTATCATATGCCAACAGTGGTACTAATCGTTGCTGTTTTCACACTGTAACTAAACATTAGTCATGGAAACTGAAGGTTTTGCCTTAAGACCTACTCATATAGGCTTAGTCTGAGGCAGAATTGGCAAACAATTCAAACAGACAAAATGGTTCTGAAAATGAAAACACCATCTCCCCTTTTCCACAGCTACTCCCTCTCCTACTGTTACTGTAGGTTCCTTGATGTTTGCTTTCCATCTTTCTTATTATCTTTGAGTGAGGATACTTTGACATTCCCACACTTTTGCAAGATGAATCAAAAGGTGTTTAACTAATACGAGTCTTACTGCTGAAATCTGAGTTTTATACTAAGTTTATTCAGTCATTGCCATTCAGATTATTTCTGAGAAGAAATGGTATTAGAACAGTAGTTGCAATCCAGATTAAAAAACAGTTTACACAACATCACAGTAGTCTTATAGATCTGGCTGTAAAGATAGTTCTGTTCATAAAATTGTAATGCTTTCTTTGCCTCTTGCAAGTTCAATACATGCATCTAAAGCCTATAAGTAATCTAATCCTCTGCACAGATGTTCAGTAGAGATTTTTATAAGGCCTGTGCAGTGACAGTGTATTAATGCTTGGACTTTTTTCTCTAACTTAAGACTGAGGAGAGTCATTTAACACATATTGTTGCTGGTTTATGTACTAATATATTTTGTTTGTCCAAATAACATTTTGAAGTAAGTTGTGGAATTTTTTCCATTAATCATACTTGAAGAGCTGTTCAGCTGTCTGTGTGAGAAGAGCTTTTCAATAGCTTTTGAACACTTCTGCAAATATGTAAATACTTTTTTTGTGTTTATTATAGAAGACAGCACAAAACATGTGTTCATGTATGTTAATTTATGCAAATTTATTTATCTTAGGAATGTGAACTTTTACCCCTCTCTGGTATGACACATGTCACTATAGGGTAAAGATTTGACAGGTGCTCTGTTACCAAGTAGGGGAACTCATCCCCTAGACTATCAGTCAGACACTTTTCAGAAAAATTGAACCTCGCCTAACTGGATGAAGAGAAAGCAGTTGTGAGGTGTGGTTTTGTTTTGGTGTATGGTGTTTTTATTCTATTTTGGAATTTTATTTTCATCTGAATCCTTTGTAGTTTGAAGTTCTTTTTTTTTTTTTACTCTATGTATTAAAGTAAAGAGGAGTTATCTAAATCATACTACAATGATAAATCTAATTTAGTCAGTATTCTTAATAAAATCATTGCTTTCTAATATAAAAAAAAATACTGAGGTCCTTTTATCATGAAGGAACTCACATCTCTCTTATAGAGGTAATTTACAGATGCTGCATGTTCTCAAAACTGTAGTTAATTTTTGCTCTGTCATTGCCTTTTTTGCATATCAAAATTTCAGAACTGCCCATTCAGTCCATATGAAGCTTATGGCTTCCTGGTCATTTAAGCACACTGACCAATTAACGTGCAGCTCGTTGAGTGCAGTGACCTGCTTAGATACCTGGTACATTTCAGACACCAGCCTTCCACTGCCTTATTGTTTTTGACTTTTGTAAAAGATTTCGGCACCTGTTTCTGGCCGAGGACAAGCACAAAACATGGGAAGCATCATAAGATTGTAAGAGAGCTCTGCAGATGTTACAGAAGGGCTTACTGTAAATCAGGTTTTGTACACAAAATGTCATAGGTGCTGTTTTCCTTATATTTCTGTTATCTCTGCTCAGTATTTTTTGAATTTGTGAGTTATATGTTTCAGTGCAGGTACACAAAACTATTTATTCATTCTCACGTCACTTTTTTTTTTTTTTTTTTAATTGTAGAATTTTCTGTCCATACATAGACATCTGCTTACCAGAAGAACTTTAAGGGAAAATAAGACTATACTGTCTTCTGGCAGTACTGTGAGACATGCAGATGTTTCATATTAAAAACAGTGTCTTGAAATATCTATAGATACTAGCAGTTTGAAAGCAGCTTTACATATATTCGTACAGATGTTATCAGATGAAATTCAAGTGACTTTGCTAAGGAGACAAAACAAATCTCTCCTTAAGCACCAGTAATTTGTTGTCTGCTTTACTCAGTTCAGCTTGATGTGTCTACTGCTTAGAATCATAGAAGGATGTGGGTTGGGTAGGACCTTAAAGATCATCTAGTTCCAATCCACCTGTCATGGGCAGGGACGCCTTCCCCTTGAGCAAGTTCCCAGAGCACCATCCAGCCTGGCTTTGAACATCTCCAGAGCTGGGCCGTTCACAGTTTCTCTGGGCAGCCTGTTTCAGTGCCTCATTGCCCTCTAAGTAAAGAATTTCTTCCTCATGTCTAATTTAAATCTACTCTTTTAGTTTAAAGCCATTACCCCTGTCCTGTGCCTGCTTTCCCTGACAAAATGTCTCCTGCTTTGTTGGAGGCCTCCTTTAGGTACAGAAGGGCCGCTAAAGTCGTGTTTATAGAGTATGAAGGAAACATGGTTTTAAGTATCTGTATATTTAAGTCAAATAGAATAATTGTGAGGCTTGTAAAGACTAATAGCATCATGCAGCCTATTTGGTACCAGTACATGTGTGTTTCAGTTTGCTTCCAATCTTAGTTTAGTTCATACATGTTCAACATAATGGATTGTCTGAGCCACACTGAGTGAACAAGAATTGATTGTTTTGGGCTGTATATACTTAGGCTGCTCTTAAAGTAATGCCTCCTGCTTACTTTCTGGAAGTAAGCAGTACTAAACTGCTTACTTTCAAGGAAGCTACAACGGACACAGTGAGCACAATAACTGTTTGGTAGAGCAAATTTTCAGCAGCAAAACACTTTTTTTCAACATAGTCACCACCATTAGCTATACTTTTTTTTTTTTTTTTTCTGCAATGGTGTGAGGTAGAAAGTAGGCTGCAGGTTGGACATACCTGGTTTATTTGGTTGCAACTTCTAATGCTGTTTTGGATTGTATATATGGATTGTATAAAATAGTAAACTTTTTAGGCAGTGTTTACTCAACATTTTGAATTGGCAAACTATGTGTACCATTCTTTGGTATACATAGTACCAAAACTGCAGCATAGGAAGTTCCACACAAATGTGCGCAAGAACTTCTTTACAGTGAGGGTGACGGAGCACTGGAACAGGCTGCCCAGGGAGGTGGTGGAGTCTCCTTCTCTGGAGATGTTCAAGACCTGCCTGGACGCCTACCTGTGCGACCTGCTGTAGGGAACCTGCTTTGGCAGGGGGGTTGGACTCGATGATCTCTGGAGGTCCCTTCCAACCCCTACGATTCTGTGATTCTGTAATTCTTTCTACTACTTTATATTGTAATAAAACATTTCACTACTATATTTAAACACTACTACCTTGAAAGAAGGGGAGAGAAGGACAACTGAGGTGGAAACACAGAATATTATGCTGTATATTATGCTACGTTCTATGGTTTATTATGGATTTCTTCATTTCTTATGAGGAAAAGTTAGCTAGGAAAGATTATCTTTTTTTCCCTGTAGGTAATGTCTAGTAAAGAACAGACCTACTGAGTTTCTGAGTCTTGCAATAAAGGAAACGCATAATTAGAATATTAAAAGTACTTTGTATGTATTAAATGTATTTGACTACATCCATTTTTACTATCAGCATTGCAAGAAAGACAGCAATAATGGAAGTGAGCTTGATACCGGCTGACCTAGACGTGGGCTGACACTCTTGCCTGGCAAGGCTGTACAGAGGAGGGCTGGTTCAGCTGAGAAAAGAAGTCATTATGTTCATACTTTTTGAAAGTTTTACATCTTTCTCTAATAGGTCAGGGTGAACTGTTATATTCTATTGTCTCTTAAAGTAGTTAGTCTCCGCATGTGGACAATTTTTCATAGGAACTACATATTGACTTTTGTCATCTTGTTATTTTCCCCATTGCCTCTTCTTGTAGCCTTCTCCGAAGCACTGATCAAAAAGTGACAAATGCAGTCAAAAAAGGACTGAAAAAAATTGTTCCAAAGTTGAAGCTGAATAAAAATACAAAAGGAATAGAAGCATTGCTGGAGAAATTGACTTCTTAGTGTACACAAAGCTAAAAAGATCGGTTACAACTATGCAATTAGCTGCCATTTGGTAAGATTTTTGGTCCATGTCTGTGTTCTAAGCTTTTGTGAATTAAATCATTTTGGAAGCAGTTTGTCTCTTGAGCTCATTGTGCTTTGTGTGAATGGTTGCTCTTAGAAATAGAAATCTCAAGATGTGAGTGTTTGTGAAAACTTCTTGACATCATGATGAAGTTAAATTCTAGTAACTTACACAGAATTGTTTTGATACCTGTTAAAATCTGTGTGCCTATTATGTCCTAGTTACCATAAAAATGGAAGCATCTGTTCTGGAGCTGCTGTTGCATACAAGGTAAATACACGTGTTCGTAATACCCTTCCCTCTTTTTTCCATAAACAAATTCTTAGGAAAAACAATTCTTAGCCTGTGAAGGAGTGATGGAAGTTTTCATCCTTCAAGAACTGACAAGAACAGAAAGAAAATGTTGTTGTCTTATCTTTTTTAAACAAGGTCTAAAATGAGAGGCTTGCTCCCACTGGATCATAGTTCAGTTCTTTTTTTAGTTCAGTCTTCTGAAAAGTAAAGACTTCTAAGCCCTACTAAGCCAGTCTGTATTTTTGTTACCTTCTTTGTAGTAAGAAGGATGAGTTTACTTCTGTGGAATATCAAGTGTTTGCTGTACTTTCTTTAGAAAAATGTAATCTTAGGCAACTTTCCTGATAAGGCATTCATGTAGCAACTTGTTGGTGTTTAATGCCATACTGCTAGATTGATCCAGACAGAAAATAAAATAATTCCTAATACTAGGAGTCACTCGCTCCTGACACTTATCCTGGTAAGGCACCTCAGTTTTTAGTACTGCATTGGCTGCCATTATTTCTCCTAAATACAGCTTCCTTAGCATAAAATACATTGCAACTAATTGGAAGTGGCTAGTGATACGCTAATATACAAGAATGTTTTTTCATATCCTCAGACAAGATTATTTCCCTAAAAAGCATCAGAAACTTGGTAGATAAAATTGGAAAACTTCAAGTCCCGTGTGTATTCATGACTGGCTTCTGGTCTGCAAGCATTTTTATTCTTCAGCAGAGCTTTCTTAGAATCATTTAGGAAAATAGTAAGGAAACGATCCCGGAATCATAATTGGAAAAGACTTTCAGATCATAAAATCCAACCAGGTTGTAACACTAAACCCCAATTCCTTCAGCCAGTCCTTGTATCTTTTGTTTTCTAGTCCTTCCGCCATTTTCATGCTCTTCTCTGAATACATTTCAGCAGCTCAATATCCTTCTTACAGTAAGGGGCATGAACATGATACTCAAGGTTCACTCTCACCAGTACTATGCACAAAGGGAAAATCACTTCTCCAAGTGCTGTTGGTTATGCATTTCTGGTAGAAACCAGTAATGCTATTGGTCTCCTCAGCTTCCAAGGCACATTTCTGGACCCTGTTCAACTAGCTGTCAACCAGCACCCTCAGGTTCTATTTAGCCACACAACTTCCCCACTTCTGCAAGCATGTATCACTGGATGAATTTGTTATAACCCAAGTAAACATCTAGCATTAAGCCTTGTAGAGCACCATGGAAGTGGATGCAGCTCTGCAGTCCTCTGCAGAGCCTTCTTACTCTCAGACAAATTAACACTCCTGCCTAACGTGGGGTCGTCTGTGAACTTAGTGTGGGTACAGATGATTCCTTCATCAAGATCAGTGGTTAGAAAGCTAAAACTGGCCCCAGTTCTGAGTTGTGGAGAATATGTTATGGGTACTTAGGAGAGCATTGCTCAGCTAAAATATACCAATAATGGTAGTATCAATTTAATTATGTTACGCATTCTTCTGACAAAACATTAGCATTTCTGGATTTCAGAATGAATGTCTAGACAGAAATGAAACATTGCGGTGTTTCTGATGCTGTGTGTTATAAGGACCATTCATTTGGAAGACATCCAAGACTTTGCTATCTATTGTCAATATGTCAGTAGTACTAGCATAATTCCTGTGTTTTACATTTACAAAGTCTGTTTCCTAAATTACCACAATTGCTTTACAGACCATAAGGAACTGCAGTGCTCAGCACCCAAGAAAATCAGATTATCTGTTTTGAGTCTCAGACTTGCATGCTTAGCATGTGGTACAGTATTTTGCTTCCCTAGAAATACCTATTTACAAGTTTTGGAATTGTCAAGTGTATTTTCAAGGTTGTATGTATAATTATAAGTAGTTTATACGAAACAAAGAAATACATTGTTTCATCTTAATAAGTAACCTCCTGCTGCCCATTGGTCCTGCGCTGTAGTCCTGTTTCCATGGGGAGAATGTTTTTCAGAGTGAGAAATGCCACGCTGAGTAAGCAGATTTTTAGAAATAGTACAGTTAATTTTAATTACTTAATGTTAGACTAAACTAATTAATACGTGAGCATTACAGTTTGAAGTAGTTCCATCATTTGTTTCTGTGTGCATCTGTTCATTTACTGATACTTTGCTGACTGTGCTTCCATCTAATTCCACCTAAGCTTTTGAGTAATAGTGAGTATCTAAAAGTTAATCCCAATTAGACCTGACTGGCAATGGTGTAAAACCTTCATGTTTGTAAGCAGATATCCTCTCCAGGATCAATTACTGAAGGTTACAGCTCATTAGTTTCTGTAACAGGATTTTCTCCTGTGACAATGAAACAGATAAGTTTAATTAGCAACAGATAAGGAATTTAAGATACAGTAAACTGCTTCTAAATAAGTCTTATTTACAGCCCAAAAAAACAAACTGAAAGAAATATAGAACAAATGTGTGACTGAATAATTAGTGCCAGTGTAAAACAGATATCTAGGAAGAAGTATGATATATCCCTCTCCAATTTTCAGGTTACTGAGAAGAATAAGCTAATGCCTGAAATCTAGCACGGACATATTTCCAATTCAGAGAATTAAACATAGCAGTGAAACTAAGTCATGCTTAAAGACTATTTCAATAAACAGAACAGCAAAAAGCTCTATGAGAGCATCTACTTAGGTGAATCTGATTGATGTTTTGTGTTCCTTCTCTGAATTTTTAAATTATGTAATTATTTGGAGTGACTGCTAATTTCTCTTAGCAAAATTTGAGAAATACCACTTTTGATTAAGTAAACATTAGTTACAGTTATGCTAAAGATTACACTATCTTTTTGCCAGAGAAAACTTTTCTGCAGAGATAGAACTTAAATACATAGTTTGTGCTGGAAGCAATGCCTTTATTTATTTCCATGGAAACCACAGAAGAAAAGCACAATAACGCTATCTGGTTAATTTTCAGCCACGAAACACTGTTTTTCAATGTAGGGGCCACTATTATTTCTGCATTTTTACCAGCAATAAACAAGAATCCACGTGCCACACTTGTAAACATCTGCACCAGTGAAGGTGCAGCTGGCAGGATGGCATAGTTGCTATGGATGATGTTGCCTACGCAGTCCTTCTTTCACTGGCCCAAACAGATGGAAGTCAGAAGGCTCCAAGTCTGTGCTACAGGGTGTGGTAGGACAGTCCAGCCAAGACGGGCAGTATGCTTCATGGTCTTCAAACTGCTGTGGGGCCTGGCCTTGTTGTGTTGCAAGAAAAAGGTGCCTTCTTCTCTAGCCTGACTCTGGAAGTTCAAGCCTTCAGCTTAGTCAGCGTTGTCATGTAGTGGTCAGAAGTGATGGTTTGTCTGGGCTCCAGGAAATCTGGAAGGACCGTCTCTTTCCTATCCCAAAGGCAGCGCACATCTCTCTACCTACTGAGGACTGCATCCTGAACTTTTTCTTTGACGGGAAATTCGTATCACTGTAATAATGTGTAATAATATGTAATAATGTAAAAATGTCCAGGAAACTGTGCATGCCCATCTGGAACATGGTTTGTCTTTCCTGCCACTGTTGCCACTGCTGAAATGCACCACCCAGTGGCTCACTGTGCTTCCATCCAAACAATTTTTCTTATTTTACGGAGGAATCCAGTTACACAACTTTTCTTCATACACACTGAAGTAATGCCAGTTGAAGCCAAATTTTGAAAAGCGCTGCTAGAAGAGAAAAAGGGAGGAGATGGAGAGGTACAGGACCAAAGTTACTTAAGTTACTTCAATGAGTGGACTCTTTTTCCAGCCACAGTGAAGGTGATGATGCAGTGGTGTTTCTTTCACACCAGGTGTCTATGACTGTGTAAAAGTACGAGGGACAGATTTTCTGGGAGACTCAGAGGCCAGGTTTTTTTCAGTGTTCTCTTCTTTTGTCTGAAATGCACTTGACAAGGACCTCCAACTACTTCATACTATCTAAATTGTTTATATTTCTATCAGCGTCTTAACAGAGCTAATGATATTGTCTTTTTTTCTTGCCAAGAAGAAAATGGAAGTGCATATACAGCCAGTAAATGTGCTACTTGCTCAGAAGAGAACATCTTCCAGAAATTACAGGGCACCTATTTTAAAGCAGATGTCTAGGGAAGTGACAGTCTCCATTGCACTCCAGAGCCAACACTTCCCTCTGGTGCTCTGTGTAGCAGACATTGGAGTGCGAGCAGCCAATACTTAATCATTAAGAGGGCTAGGACAGTCTGGCACAGTAAAGGTCATTATTTTTGTTTTTTAGGACAGATGACCTTGGTGTAGCATTCTTTGGAAATATTCAGACAGGTGTTACTGCATCTCAGTATCTCATGATTTAAGGTAAAAAATGAACATTTTCCCCCTTCTGGCTGATGGCTGCAGGTACCAATAACAAAAAATATTTCACTTTTCCACAGACTCTCCATCAGCGTATGTTTCTTCAAAAAGCAGAAAAAATGTACATAGTGATTCTGAATTTGTTTCTGAGTACTCTGAATGTCCTCCTGAGAATGAAGTGTGATCATTAGAATTTGCAAATAATAGGAGTGGGAGGGGAGGATGAATTGAGACTACATGTACTGCAGTTAAGCCTATCAGTTGTGATACTTTGCTTCTTAATCCCACACATCTCTTATCTGGTTCAGACTTGTCAGAATGGACGCAGGGCCATCTCCACATGGGTACACCGCATGACATGCAGTGGCTTTTTGCATAAGTGTTCTATTCCTATGGTATGTCAAAAAAATTAGTGCTGATCTAATAATTTAGTACTAGTACTCTTTAAAGTAATTTCTTTTGCCTTTGAGTTTTCTTTCTTTCGCCTTGAAAACTGACTATTTGAATGTTGCTGCATTCATCAGGCCACATTTCCTTCTAAATTCTTGGAAGAAATCTGTGGAGTTCATAAGACCATTCACAAATACAAGTTGAAAATCAGTGTCAAAGCCAGTCCTTCGTTAATGTATATGACATTCTTCAAGTGCTTTGTGAAAACGCATAAGTTTATTTACTCTAAACATAACTCTTTTCTAGCAGCTTTCTGTATTTTCTGCTTGGAGTTTAAAGGTCTTTTATCAAGTTGGTTCCTTAAAGCTCTATTCCATAATTGCACTTTCTTTTACTCTTGAACTTTTGTTTTCTTTAAAGCCCTTGTTTATTTTAATTCTCAGTGCATGCAAAGTCTCAGACCTATTTAGCTGTAGTGCCCAACACTACAAGTAAGTATAGTGTCAAAATAGTACCTTACAAAGCAGTATTCAGTAGAGGCAAGGAGGGAAGGGATAACCACTGGTGGCAGAAAATATGCCTGGTTTCACAATCTTAGGTATCAGCAGAAAATTGTTACATACGTCCAACATTTTCTATATTTGATTTTTGCTAGTGTTAGTCATGTATTTAAACTTTAATGAAGGGCTGTACTAGTTGAAATGAGTTTGGTCAACTTGTCATCTTGCTGTTATCAAAGGTGGTTTTAACTATGGGATTCTTAAGTTCTTTTGTTCAAAATGTGTCTTACAAGTACAGCTGTGCTTTACAAAATAAAAAGTCTTGTGGATTCGCTATTTGCCCTATGATCCCCCAACAGCAACACTGCTTTTGCTTTTCAGACTGTGCTAATCATATTGTGTCTACATGCATTATATCTTTTATCAGAGTAGCAGAATAGTCATGAAAAACATAAGGGAGGGAACCAATAAGAACTCTTGGTGTATAGGCATATGTGAGTAGGTGTTAGAAGTACTGAATTTAGAAGTCATTGAGAGGGTTTTCTATGTTTTAAAACAGATGGCCACTTAAGTGGGAGAAAAAAAAAAAAAAAAGACAACAAACCACAACAACCACCAAAAACCTTAGCACATATGAATCTTAGCACTTTATAGGCATGTCTGATACAGCCTTTTTTGTGTGTGGAAAAAACTAATGTGAAAATTGGTTCAGTACTGCTGAAGTTTTTGCTTCCCAAGGGTGGTTAGATGAAGAAAATTGTGTT